>NW_026867524.1:404387-495060 GCF_020745735.1 Hemiscyllium ocellatum
GTGAGTGTGGTTCTGTGTAGGTGTGTGTGTGAGAGAGAGAGAGAGACAGAGAGAGTGAGTGTCTGTATGTCTGTGTCTGTGTGTGTGACAGAAAGTGTGTGCCTGTCTGTGTGTGTCTCTCTGTGTCTATGTCTCTGTGTCTATGTGTGAGAGTGTGTGTGCACGTGTGAGAGTGTGTGAGTGTGTATGTGTGTGTCTGCGTGTGTGTGTGAGAGTGTGTGTGTGTCTGTTTGTATGTCTGTTTGTGTGAGTGTGTGTCTGTGTGTGAGTGTGTCTGTGTGTGTGTGTGTGTCTGTGTGTGTGTGAGTGTGTGTGTGTGTGTCTGTGTGTGTGTGTGTGTGTCTGTGTGTGAGTGTGTGTGTGTCTGTGCGTGTGTGAGTGTGTGTGTGTGTATATGTCTGTGTGTGTGAGTGTGTCTGTGCGTGTGTGTGTGTGTGTGTCTGTGCGTGTGTGTGTGTGTGTGCGCGGTGTGTGTGTGTGTGTGTGGATTGCCCCTGTCCCTGACCGTGCTATGCGTCATGTGTTAGCAGGATCCCCTACACATGACCTTGTCCCATTGGTACAGAGCAGCACTGACTCCGAGATTCCTCCTGGGAGAGCGTTGGGGTGTGGGTGGGGTGTGTTGGGTGAGGTGGGGGTGTGGGGGGGAGCGGTAGGAACGGATGTCTGATTGCTGGGCACCCCTGAATGGACTGGGAAAGGAGCAGGGCCCTCCCTGGCAGTGCCCACTGCCACCTGCAGAGTATACACCGCAGGAACAACGAGGGGGCAAAGGTGGACTCCAAACTAATCCGGAAACAGCCTGGGAATGAGCGGAACGCAGCCAGTACCATCCGGGTCTGCACTCAGAGCCCGGGAGGGGCACTGCCCACCAGCTGCCCACCACCTTTAACCCACACACTACATACCAGCCCTCAGGGGGCCCGTACTTACCACAGTCACACAGGCATCAGCTGGACCCGCTCTCTGCCATCCCTTCGGGTCAGTGCTGAGGTAGTGGGCATTGTCGGAGGGTCAGTGCTGAGGGAGTGCCGCACTGTCGGAGGGTCAGTGCTGAGGGAGTGCTGCACTGTCGGAGGGTCAGTGCTGAGGGGGTGGGCACTGTTGGAGGGTCAGTGTTGAGGGAGTGCCGCACTGTGGGAGGGTCAGTGCTGAGGGAATGCCTCACTGTGAGAGGGTCAGTGCGGAGGGAGCGTCGCACTGTCGGAGGGTCAGTGCTGAGGGAGTGCCACACTGTCGGAGGGTCAGTGCTGAGGGAGTGCCGCACTGTCGGAGGGTCAGTGCTGAGGGAGTGGCGCACTGTCGGAGGGTCAGTGCTGAGGGAGTGCCGCACTGTCGGAGGGTCAGCGCTGAGGGAGTGCCGCACTGTCGGAGGGTCAGTGCTGAGGGAGTACCGCACTGTCGGAGGGTCAGTGCTGAGGGAGTGCCGCACTGTCGGAGGGTCAGTGCTGAGGGAGAGTGCCGCACTGTCGGAGGGTCAGTGCTGAGGGAGTGCCGCACTGTCGGAGGGTCAGTGCTGAGGGAGTGCCTCACTGTCAGAGAGTCAGTGCTGAGGGAGTGCCGCACTGTCGGAGGGTCAGTGCTGAGGGAGCGCCGCACTGTCGGAGGGTCAGTGCTGAGGGAGCGCCGCACTGTCGGAGGGTCAGTGCTGAGGGAGCGCCGCACTGTCGGAGGGTCAGTGCTGAGGGGAGTGCCGCACTGTCGGAGGGTCAGTGCTGAGGGAGCGCCGCACTGTCGGAGGGTCAGTGCTGAGGGAGTGCCTCACTGTGAGAGGGTCAGTGCTGAGGGAGTGCCGCACTGTGGGAGGGTCAGTGCTGAGGGAGTGCCGCACTGTGGGAGGGTCAGTGCTGAGGGAGTGCCTCACTGTGAGAGGGTCAGTGCTGAGGGGAGTGCCGCACTGTGGGAGGGTCAGTGCTGAGGGAGTGCCGCACTGTGGGAGGGTCAGTGCTGAGGGAGTGGGCATTGTCGGAGGGTCAGTGCTGAGGGCGCGTCGCCCTGTCGGAGGGTCAGTGCTGAGGGAGTGCCGCACTGTGGGAGGGTCAGTGCTGAGGGAGTACCGCACTGTCGGAGGGTCAGTGCTGAGGGAGTTCTGTACTGTCGGAGGGTCAGTGCTGAGGGAGCGCCGCACTGTCGGAGGGTCAGTGCTGAGGGAGTGCCGCACTGTTGGAGGGTCAGTGCTGAGGGAGTGCCCACTGTCGGAGGGTCAGTGCTGAGGGAGCGCCGTACTGTTGGAGGGTCAGTGCTGAGGGAGTGCCGCACTGTCGGAGGGTCAGTGCTGAGGGAGCGCCGCACTGTCGGAGGGTCAGTGCTGAGGGAGTGCCGCACTGTCGGAGGGTCAGTGCTGAGGGAGCGCCGCACTGTCGGAGGGTCAGTGCTGAGGCAGTGCGCACTGTTGGAGGGTCAGTGCTGAGGGAGTGCCACACTGTCGGAGGGTCAGTGCTGAGGGAGCGCCGTACTGTTGGAGGGTCAGTGCTGAGGGAGTGCCGCACTGTCGGAGGGTCAGTGCTGAGGGAGAGCCTCACTGTGGGAGGGTCAGTGCTGAGGGAGCGTCGCACTGTCGGAGGGTCAGTGCTGAGGGATCGCCGCACTGTCGGAGGGTCAGTGCTGAGGGAGTGCCGCACTGTGGGAGGGTCAGTGCTGAGGGAGCGCCGCACTGTGGGAGGGTCAGTGCTGAGGGAGCGCTGCACTGTCGGAGGGTCAGTGCTGAGGGAGTTCCGCACTGTGGGAGGGTCAGTGCTGAGGGAGTGCCGCACTGTCGGAGGGTCAGTGCTGAGGGAGCGCCACACTGTCGGAGGGTCAGTGCTGAGGGAGCGCCGCACTGTCGGAGGGTCAGTGCTGAGGGAGTGGGCACTGTTGGAGGGTCAGTGTTGAGGGAGTGCCGCACTGTGGGAGGGTCAGTGCTGAGGGAGCGCCGCACTGTCGGAGGGTCAGTGCTGAGGGAGTGCCGCACTGTCGGAGGGTCAGTGCTGAGGGAGTGCCGCACTGTCGGAGGGTCAGTGCTGAGGGAGTGCCGCACTGTCGGAGGGTCAGTGCTGAGGGAGTGCCGCACTGTCGGAGGGTCAGTGCTGAGGGAGTGCTCACTGTCGGAGGGTCAGTGCTGAGGGAGCGCCGTACTGTTGGAGGGTCAGTGCTGAGGGAGTGCCGCACTGTCGGAGGGTCAGTGCTGAGGGAGTGCCACACTGTCGGAGGGTCAGTGCTGAGGGAGCGCCGTACTGTCGGAGGGTCAGTGCTGAGGGAGTGCCGCACTGTCGGAGGGTCAGTGCTGAGGGAGTGCCTCACTGTGGGAGGGTCAGTGCTGAGGGAGCGTCGCACTGTCGGAGGGTCAGTGCTGAGGGATCGCCGCACTGTGGGAGGGTCAGTGCTGAGGGATCGCCGAACTGTCGGAGGGTCAGTGCTGAGGGAGTGCCGCACTGTGGGAGGGTCAGTGCTGAGGGAGCGCCGCACTGTGGGAGGGTCAGTGCTGAGGGAGCGCTGCACTGTCGGAGGGTCAGTGCTGAGGGAGTTCCGCACTGTGGGAGGGTCAGTGCTGAGGGAGTGCCGCACTGTCGGAGGGTCAGTGCTGAGGGAGCGCCACACTGTCGGAGGGTCAGTGCTGAGGGAGCGCCGCACTGTCGGAGGGTCAGTGCTGAGGGAGTGGGCACTGTTGGAGGGTCAGTGTTGAGGGAGTGCCGCACTGTGGGAGGGTCAGTGCTGAGGGAGTGCCGCACTGTGGGAGGGTCAGTGCTGAGGGAGTGCCGCACTGTGGGAGGGTCAGTGCTGAGGGAGTGCCGCACTGTGGGAGGGTCAGTGCTGAGGGAGTGGGCATTGTCGGAGGGTCAGTGCTGAGGGAGCGCCGCACTGTCGGAGGGTCAGTGCTGAGGGAGTGGGCACTGTTGGAGGGTCAGTGCTGAGGGAGTGCCGCACTGTCGGAGGGTCAGTGCTGAGGGAGTGCCGCACTGTCGGAGGGTCAGTGCTGAGGGAGTGCCGCACTGTCGGAGGGTCAGTGCTGAGGGAGTGCCGCACTGTCGGAGGGTCAGTGGTGAGGGAGTGCCGCACTGTCGGAGGGTCAGTGCTGAGGGAGCACTGCACTGTCGGAGGGTCAGTGCTGAGGGAGTGCTGCACTGTCGGAGGGTCAGTGCTGAGGGATTGCCGCACTGTCGGAGGGTCAGTGCTGAGGGAGTGCCTCACTGTGAGAGGGTCAGTGCTGAGGGAGTGCCGCACTGTGGGAGGGTCAGTGCTGAGGGAGTGCCGCACTGTGGGAGGGTCAGTGCTGAGGGAGTGGGCATTGTCGGAGGGTCAGTGCTGAGGGAGCGCCGCACTGTCGGAGGGTCAGTGCTGAGGGAGTGCCGCACTGTCGGAGGGTCAGTGCTGAGGGAGTGCCTCACTGTGAGAGGGTCAGTGCTGAGGGAGTGCCGCACTGTGGAGGGTCAGTGCTGAGGGAGTGGGCATTGTCGGAGGGTCAGTGCTGAGGGAGCGTCGCACTGTCGGAGGGTCAGTGCTGAGGGAGCGCCGCACTGTCGGAGGGTCAGTGCTGAGGGAGCGCCGCACTGTCGGAGGGTCAGTGCTGAGGGAGTGCCGCACTGTTGGAGGGTCAGTGCTGACGGATTGCCACACTGTGAGAGGGTCAGTGCTGAGGGAGTGCCGCACTGTGGGTGGGTCAGTGCTGAGGGAGCTGTGAGAGGGTCAGTGCTGAGGGAGCGCCGCACTGTCGGAGGGTCAGTGCTGAGGGAGTTCCGCACTGTGGGTGGGTCAGTGCTGAGGGAGTGCCTCACTGTGAGAGGGTCAGTGCTGAGGGAGCTCCGCACTGTGGGTGGGTCAGTGCTGAGGGAGTGCCTCACTGTGAGAGGGTCAGTGCTGAGGGAGCTCCGCACTGTGGGAGGGTCAGTGCTGAGGGAGTGCTGCACTGTCGGAGGGTCAGTGCTGAGGGAGTTCTGCACTGTGGGAGGGTCAGTGCTGAGGGAGTGCCTCACTGTGGGAGGGTCAGTGCTGAGGGAGTGCCGCACTGTCGGAGGGTCAGTGCTGAGGGAGCGCCACACTGTCGGAGGGTCAGTGCTGAGGGAGCGCCGCACTGTCGGAGGGTCAGTGCTGAGGGAGTGGGCACTGTTGGAGGGTCAGTGCTGAGGGAGTGCCTCACTGTGAGAGGGTCAGTGCTGAGGGAGTGGGCACTGTTGGAGGGTCAGTGCTGAGGGAGTGCCACACTGTCGGAGGGTCAGTGCTGGGGGAGTGCCGCACTGTCGGAGGGTCAGTGCTGAGGGAGTGGGCACTGTCAGAGGGTCAGTGCTGAGGGACTGCCGCACTGTCGGAGGATCAGTGCTGAGGGAGTGCCTCACTGTCGGAGGATCAGTGCTGAGGGAGTGGGCACTGTTGGAGGGTCAGTGCTGAGGGAGTGCCTCACTGTGAGAGGGTCAGTGCTGAGGGAGTGGGCACTGTTGGAGGGTCAGTGCTGAGGGAGTGCCGCACTGTTGGAGGGTCAGTGCTGAGGGAGTGCCTCACTGTGAGAGGGTCAGTGCTGAGGGAGTGCCGCACTGTCGGAGGGTCAGTGCTGAGGGAGTGGGCACTGTTGGAGGGTCAGTGCTGAGGGAGTGCCTCACTGTGAGAGGGTCAGTGCTGAGGGAGTGGGCACTGTTGGAGGGTCAGTGCTGAGGGAGTGCCGCACTGTTGGAGGGTCAGTGCTGAGGGAGTGGGGCACTGTTGGAGGGTCAGTGCTGAGGGAGTGCCGCACTGTCGGAGGGTCAGTGCTGAGGGAGCGTCGCCCTGTCGGAGGGTCAGTGCTGAGGGAATGCCGCACTGTCGGAGGGTCAGTGCTGAGGGAGCTGTGAGAGGGTCAGTGCTGAGGGAGTTCCGCACTGTGGGTGGGTCAGTGCTGAGGGAGGGCCGCACTGTCGGAGGGTCAGTGCTGAGGGAGTGCCGCACTGTGGGAGGGTCAGTGCTGAGGGAGTGCCTCACTGTGAGAGGGTCAGTGCTGAGGGAGCTCCGCACTGTGGGAGGGTCAGTGCTGAGGGAGGGCCGCACTGTGGGAGGGTCAGTGCTGAGGGAGTGCCTCACTGTGGGAGGGTCAGTGCTGAGGGAGTGGGCACTGTTGGAGGGTCAGTGCTGAGGGAGTGCCTCACTGTGAGAGGGTCAGTGCTGAGGGAGTGGGCACTGTTGGAGGGTCAGTGCTGAGGGAGTGCCTCACTGTCGGAGGGTCAGTGCTGAGGGAGCGTCGCCCTGTCGGAGGGTCAGTGCTGAGGGAGTGGGCACTGTCGGAGGGTCAGTGCTGAGGGAGTTGGCACTGTTGGAGGGTCCGTGCTGAGGGAGTGCCACACTGTCGGAGGGTCAGTGCTGAGGGAGTGCCGCACTGTCGGAGGGTCAGTGCTGAGGGAGTGCCGCACTGTCGGAGGGTCAGTGCTGAGGGAGTGCCGCACTGTCGGAGGGTCAGTGCTGAGGGAGTGCCGCACTGTCGGAGGGTCAGTGCTGAGGGAGTGGGCACTGTCAGAGGGTCAGTGCTGAGGGAGTGCCGCACTGTCGGAGGGTCAGTGCTGAGGGAGTGCCGCACTGTCGGAGGGTCAGTGCTGAGGGAATGCCGCACTGTCGGAGGGTCAGTGCTGAGGGAGCTGTGAGAGGGTCAGTGCTGAGGGAGTTCCGCACTGTGGGTGGGTCAGTGCTGAGGGAGGGCCGCACTGTCGGAGGGTCAGTGCTGAGGGAGTGCCGCACTGTGGGAGGGTCAGTGCTGAGGGAGTGCCTCACTGTGAGAGGGTCAGTGCTGAGGGAGCTCCGCACTGTGGGAGGGTCAGTGCTGAGGGAGGGCCGCACTGTGGGAGGGTCAGTGCTGAGGGAGTGCCTCACTGTGGGAGGGTCAGTGCTGAGGGAGTGGGCACTGTTGGAGGGTCAGTGCTGAGGGAGTGCCTCACTGTGAGAGGGTCAGTGCTGAGGGAGTGGGCACTGTTGGAGGGTCAGTGCTGAGGGAGTGCCTCACTGTCGGAGGGTCAGTGCTGAGGGAGCGTCGCCCTGTCGGAGGGTCAGTGCTGAGGGAGTGGGCACTGTCGGAGGGTCAGTGCTGAGGGAGTTGGCACTGTTGGAGGGTCCGTGCTGAGGGAGTGCCACACTGTCGGAGGGTCAGTGCTGAGGGAGTGCCGCACTGTCGGAGGGTCAGTGCTGAGGGAGTGCCGCACTGTCGGAGGGTCAGTGCTGAGGGAGTGCCGCACTGTCGGAGGGTCAGTGCTGAGGGAGTGCCGCACTGTCGGAGGGTCAGTGCTGAGGGAGTGCCGCACTGTCGGAGGGTGGTGCTGAGGGAGTGCCGCACTGTCGGAGGGTCAGTGCTGAGGGAGTGCCGCACTGTCGGAGGGTCAGTGCTGAGGGAGTGGGCACTGTCAGAGGGTCAGTGCTGAGGGAGTGCCATATTTGAGTTTCTGATCGATGATAACCCTCAGGATGTTGGCAGTGGGGAATTCAGTGACGGTAACACCATTGAATGTCAAGGGAACCATAGTTAGATATCTCTGATTGGTACAGCCACAGCCTGGCCTTGGTGTGGTGTGACTGTAATCTGTCCCTTGTCAGCCCAGGCCTGGAGAGTGCCCGGATCTTGTTGCATTTGGACCCAGACTGCTTCAGTATCTGAGTCATGGGGAATGGGGCTGAACGCTGGGTAATCCTCAGTGACCATCCCCGCCTCTGACCCTATGATGGATGGAAGGTCACTGCTGAAGCAGTTGGAGATGGTTGGGCCGGGGACACTCCCCTGAGGGAGCTCCCGCAGAGATGGCCTGGAGCTGAGGTGACTGACCCTCCACCAACCACCTCCCTCTGTGTGCCCGGTATAACTCCCAACCAGCAGAGAGTGTGCCCCCGATACCCACTGGTCCCAGTTTGGCCAGGGCTCTGTGATGCCACACTCTGCCGAATTGCAGCCTTGATGCCAAGGGTTGTCCCTCTCCCCTCCCCCTCTGGAATTCCGCTCTTTTGTCCATGGTTGAGCCAAGGCTGTAATGAGGTCAGGAGCCGAGTGACCCTGGGGGACCCCAAACTGGGCGTCACTGAGCAGGTTATTGCTGAGTGGGTGCTGTTTGATAGCCCTGTTAATGTCACCATCCATCACTCCCCGATGACCGAGTGTAGACTGATGGGGCGGTAACTGGCCGGGCTGGATTTACCCTGCTTTTCATGGACAGGACATACCCGGGCAATTTTCCACTCTGCCCGGGTAGATGCCAGGGTTGGAACTGAACTGGAACAGCTTGGTGAGGACAGCAGCAAGTGCAGGAGCCCAGATCTTCAGGGCTACAGCCGGAGTGTCGTCAGGGCCCATAGCCTTCCCAGTGTCCAGGATCTCCACCCGTTTCTCGATATCACGTGGAGTGAATGGAATTGGCTGAAGCCTGGTCTCTGTGATGCTGGGGCCTACTGGAGGAGGCCGTGATGGATCACCCACTCGACACTTTGGGCTGAAGATCGCTGCGGAAGCTTCGGCCTTATCTTTTTCCCCGATGGGCTGGGCTCTTCCATCAGGGAGGATGGGGATATCTGGATAAAGCCTCAGAGCAGATGGGCCGAATGGCCTGTTTCAGAGCCACTGCCCTGCACGGCTCTGTACCTGCTGAGGGAAGGCCAGGGGCAGGGGAGGGTCCTGCTGCCCAGGAGCAGGGTGGGGGGAGTGAGGGAGCAGTGCTGCTTGGTGTCAGATCACAGCTGGGATGACACATGCAGGTCTAACCCTGACCCTAGGATCCACACTCACTCTGAGCTGATCAACTCAACCACACGCAGCTCAGAACCAGCCCTCCGAGACCCCAGCTAAAGCTGGGAGGGCGAACAGTCCCTCACACTCGGGTCTGAGAGACATACACACCCACACACACACACACGCACACACACACATGCACACCCTCACACACACACCCATAAACACACACACAGACACAAACACTGACACACACACACACAACCACACACAGACACAGACACACACACCCTCACACCCACACACCCATTACACACACACAGACACACACACTGACACACACACACACACAAAACCACACACACAACCACACATACACACGCACCCACAAACACAACCACACACACACACAGACACACACACTCACAAACACTCACACACAGAGACACACACATCCACACACATTCAAACACACCCACTCATACACACACAGACATGCACACACAGACACTCACACAGAGACACACACACCCACACACACACAGACACAGACAAAGACACACACGCACAGACAGAGAGATACACACACCCACATGCAGTCAAACGCACACACACACACACACACACACTCACAGACACGCACTCCAACATACCCACCCACACACACACACACACACTCAAACACACAAACACACACACACACACACACACACTCTCACACACACCCACACAGACACACGATTATATAGAACATTGCCCCACCCAGTGCCAGGTCAGCTGCAAACAGGAAAGGGCACCTGTGTCTGGCGGGCGCCAAAACACAGGCTTGTGGGCAGAACCAGTCAGAGATCATCTGAACAGGTTGAGTCCCCTGATCTCAGGAGAGACAGACTGACATGGGATACAGTACAGGGATGTTTCCCATAGCTGACCCGGGTACAGGGGGACTATTGTACCGGGAGAGAGTGAGGAGAAATCATAAAAGTACCCGACAGTGTAGAAAGAGGCCACTCAGCCCATCGAGTCTGCACTGAAGAGCATTTCACTCCGTACACTATATTTCCTATGGGCCACTCCACCCTGACCTACACATCCCTGGGCACTATGGGACAATTTAGCAAGGCCAATCCACCCTGACCTGTACATCCCTGGGCACTATGGGACAATTTAGCACGGCCAATCCACCCTGACCTGCACATCTTTGGACTGTGGGAGGAAACTGGAGCACCCGGATCGGACCCGCACAGACACAGGGAGAATGTGCAAACTCCACAAAGACAGTTGCCCGAGGTTGGAATCGAACCTGGGTCCGTGGCGATGAGAGGCAGCAGCGCTAATCACTGAGCCAGATACATTGAATTAAATTGAATTGAATTGATTGTCCCGAGGCACAGTGAAAACCTTTGTCTTGTGAGCGATACAGGCAGATCACAGAGTTAATGAGCATCGATAGTAAATAATAGGGAAACAGCGGCAAAAACAAAAACACAGGGACAGGTGAATGTTCAGAGTTTGAGAGTCCGTTCAGCATTCTAACAACAAGTTAGAAACTGTTTTGAAACCGGCTGGTGTGTGTGTCCAGGCTCCTGTCCCTTCTCCCTGATGGGAGAGGCTGTAGAAAAACATTGCCAGGGTGGGATGGAGCTTTGAGAATGCTGGCGGCCTTTCCCTGACAGTGGGCCTGGTGGATGGATTCTATCGATGGGAGGTTGGCCTTTGTGATTGTCCGGGCTGAGTTCCCCACTCTCTGTAACCATCTCCGATCTTGAATGGTACAGTTGCCATCCCAGGTAGTGATACACCCAGACAGAATGCTCTCGATGGTGCACCTATAAAAGTTGACAAGGGTATTCACCGTCACGCCACATTTCCTCAGCTGCCTGAGGAAGGAGAGACACTGTCCCCCCATCAGACACTCCCAGGACAGGGCCAGCACGGGGTTAGATACAGAGTAAAGCTCCCTCTACACTGTCCCCCCATCAAACACTCCCAGGGACAGGGACAGCACAGAGTTAGATACAGAGTAAAGCTCCCTCTACACTGTCCCCCAATCAAACACTCCCAGGACAGGGACTGCACAGGGTTAGATACAGAGTAAAGCTCCCTCTACACTGTCCCCGCATCAAACACTCCCAGGACAGGGACAGCACGGGGTTAGATACAGAGTAAAGCTCCCTCTACACTGTCCCCCCATCAAACACTCCCAGGACAGGGACTGCACAGGGTTAGATACAGAGTAAAGCTCCCTCTACACTGTCCCCGCATCAAACACTCCCAGGACAGGGACAGCACGGGGTTAGATACAGAGTAAAGCTCCCTCTATACTGTCCCCATCAAACACTCCCAGGACAGGGGCAGCACGGGGTTAGATACAGAGTAAAGCTCCCTCTACACTGTCCCCCCATCAAACACTCCCAGGACAGGGACAGCACGGGGTTAGATACAGAGTAAAGCTCCCTCTACACTGTCTCCCCCCATCAAACACTCCCAGGGACAGGGACAGCACAGGGAGAGATACAGAGTAAAGCTCCCTCTACACTGTCCCCCATCAAACACTCCCAGGGACAGGGACAGCACAGAGTTAGATACAGAGTAAAGCTCCCTCTACACTGTCCCCCCATCAAACACTGCCAGGGACAGGGACAGCACAGAGTTAGATACAGAGTAAAGCTCCCTCTACACTGTCCCCCATCAAACACTCCCAGGGACAGGGACAGCACAGAGTTAGATACAGAGTAAAGCTCCCTCTACACTGCCCTCCCATCAAACACTCCCAGGGACAGGGACAGCACGGGGTTAGATACAGAGTAAAGCTCCCTCTACACTGTCCCCCCATCAAACACTCCCAGGACAGGGACTGCACAGGGTTAGATACAGAGTAAAGCTCCCTCTACACTGTCCCCCCATCAAACACTCCCAGGACAGGGACAGCAAAGGGTGAGATACAGAGTAAAGCTCCCTCTACACTGTCCCCCCATCAAACACTCCCAGGGACAGGGACAGCACGGGGTTAGATACAGAGTAAAGCTCCCTCTACACTGTCCCCTATCAAATACTCCCAGGAGAGGGACTGCACAGGGTGAGATACAGAGTAAAGCTCCCTCTACACTGTCCCCCCATCAAACACTCCCAGGACAGGGATAGCACAGGGTTAGATACAGAGTAAAGCTCCCTCTACACTGTCCCCCCATCAAACACTCCCGGGACAGGGACAGCACGGGGTTAGATACAGAGTAAAGCTCCCTCTACACTGTCCCCCATCAAACACTCCCAGGACAGGGACAGCACGGGGTTAGATACAGAGTAAAGCTCCCTCTACACTGTCCCCGCATCAAACACTCCCAGGACAGGGACAGCATTGGATTAGATACAGAGTAAAGCTCCCTCTATACTGTCCCCATCAAACACTCCCAGGACAGGGGCAGCACGGGGTTAGATACAGAGTAAAGCTCCTCTACACTGTCCCCCATCAAACACTCCCAGGGACAGGGACAGCACAGAGTTAGATATAGAGTAAAGCTCCCTCTACACTGCCCTCCCATCAAACACTCCCAGGGACAGGGACAGCACGGGGTTAGATACAGAGTAAAGCTCCCTCTACACTGTCCCCCATCAAACACTCCCAGGGACAGGGACAGCACGGGGTTAGATACAGAGTAAAGCTCCCTCTACACTGTCCCCCATCAAACACTCCCAGGGACAGGGACAGCACGGGGTTAGATACAGAGTAAAGCTCCCTCTACACTGTCCCTCATCAAACACTCCCAGGGACAGGGACAGCACAGAGTTAGATACAGAGTAAAGCTCCCTCTACACTGTCCCCCCATCAAACACTCCCAGGGACAGGGACAGCACAGAGTTAGATACAGAGTAAAGCTCCCTCTACACTGCCCTCCCATCAAACACTCCCAGGGACAGGGACAGCACGGGGTTAGATACAGAGTAAAGCTCCCTCTACACTGTCCCCCCATCAAACACTCCCAGGACAGGGACTGCACAGGGTTAGATACAGAGTAAAGCTCCCTCTACACTGTCCCCCCATCAAACACTCCCAGGACAGGGACAGCAAAGGGTGAGATACAGAGTAAAGCTCCCTCTACACTGTCCCCCCATCAAACACTCCCAGGGACAGGGACAGCACGGGGTTAGATACAGAGTAAAGCTCCCTCTACACTGTCCCCTATCAAATACTCCCAGGAGAGGGACTGCACAGGGTGAGATACAGAGTAAAGCTCCCTCTACACTGTCCCCCATCAAACACTCCCAGGACAGGGACAGCACAGGGTTAGATACAGAGTAAAGCTCCCTCTACACTGTCCCCCCATCAAACACTCCCGGGACAGGGACAGCACGGGGTTAGATACAGAGTAAAGCTCCCTCTACACTGTCCCCCATCAAACACTCCCAGGACAGGGACAGCACGGGGTTAGATACAGAGTAAAGCTCCCTCTACACTGTCCCCGCATCAAACACTCCCAGGACAGGGACAGCATTGGATTAGATACAGAGTAAAGCTCCCTCTATACTGTCCCCATCAAACACTCCCAGGACAGGGGCAGCACGGGGTTAGATACAGAGTAAAGCTCCTCTACACTGTCCCCCCATCAAACACTCCCAGGGACAGGGACAGCACAGAGTTAGATATAGAGTAAAGCTCCCTCTACACTGCCCTCCCATCAAACACTCCCAGGGACAGGGACAGCACGGGGTTAGATACAGAGTAAAGCTCCCTCTACACTGTCCCCCATCAAACACTCCCAGGGACAGGGACAGCACGGGGTTAGATACAGAGTAAAGCTCCCTCTACACTGTCCCCCATCAAACACTCCCAGGGACAGGGACAGCACGGGGTTAGATACAGAGTAAAGCTCCCTCTACACTGTCCCTCATCAAACACTCCCAGGGACAGGGACAGCACGGGGTTAGATACAGAGTAAAGCTCCCTCTACACTGTCCCCCATCAAACACTCCCAGGGACAGGGACAGCACGGGGTTAGATACAGAGTAAAGCTCCCTCTACACTGTCCCCCCATCAAACACTCCCAGGGACAGGGACAGCACGGGGTTAGATACAGAGTAAAGCTCCCTCTACACTGTCCCCCCATCCCAGGACAGGGACAGCACGGGGTTAGATACAGAGTAAAGCTCCCTCTACACTGTCCCCCATCAAACACCCCAGGACAGGGACAGCACGGGGTTAGATACAGAGTAAAGCTCCCTCTACACTGTCCCCCCATCAAACACTCCCAGGACAGGGACAGCACAGGGTTAGATACAGAGTAAAGCTCCCTCTACACTGTCCCCCCATCAAACACTCCCAGGACAGGGACAGCACGGGGGTAGATACAGAGTAAAGCTTCCTCTACACTGTCCCCCATCAAACACTCCCAGGACAGGGACAGCATTGGGTTAGATACAGAGTAAAGCTCCCTCTACACTGTCCCCCCCATCAAACACTCCCAGGGACAGGGACAGCACGGGGTTAGATACAGAGTAAAGCTCCCTCTACACTGTCCCCCATCAAACACTCCCAGGGACAGGGACAGCACGGGGTTAGATACAGAGTAAAGCTCCCACTACACTGTCCCCCGTCAAACACTCCCAGGGACAGGGACAGCACGGGGTTAGATACAGAGTAAAGCTCCCTCTACACTGTCCCCCCATCAAACACTCCCAGGTCAGGGACAGCACGGGGTTAGATACAGAGTAAAGCTCCCTCTACACTGTCCTCCCATCAAACACTCCCAGGGACAGGGACAGCACTGGGTTAGATACAGAGTAAAGCTCCCTCTACACTGTCCCCCCATCAAACACTCCCAGGACAGGGACAGCACAGGGTTAGATACAGAGTAAAGCACCCTCTACACTGTCCCCCATCAAACACTCCCAGGACAGGGACAGCACGGGGTTAGATACAGAGTAAAGCTCCCTCTACACTGTCCCCCCATCCAACACTCCCACGACAGGGACAGCACGGGGTTAGATACAGAGTAAAGCTCCCTCTACACTGTCCCCCATCAAACACTGCCCAGGGACAGGGACAGCACGGGGTTAGATACAGAGTAAAGCTCCCTCTACACTGTCCCCCCATCAAACACTGCCCAGGGACAGGGACAGCACGGGGTTAGATACAGAGTAAAGCTCCCTCTACACTGTCCCCCCATCAAACACTCCCAGGACAGGGACAGCACGGGGTTAGATACAGAGTAAAGCTCCCTCTACACTGTCCCCCCATCCAACACTCCCACGACAGGGACAACACAGGGTTAGATACAGAGTAAAGCTCCCTCTACACTGTCCCCCCATCAAACACTCCCAGGACAGGGACAGCACGGGGTTAGATACAGAGTAAAGCTCCCTCTACACTGTCCCCCCATCAAACACTCCCAGGGACAGGGACAGCAGGGGGTTAGATACAGAGTAAAGCTCCCTCTACACTGTCCCCCCATCAAACACTCCCAGGACAGGGACAGCACGGGGTTAGATACAGAGTAAAGCTCCCTCTACACTATCCCCCCATCAAACACTCCCAGGACAGGGACAGCACGGGGGTAGATACAGAGTAAAGCTCCCTCTACACTGCCCTCCCATCAAACACTCCCAGGGACAGGGACAGCACGGGGTTAGATACAGAGCTGGTCCTGCCTAAATCAGAAAGTTGCCTTACTGAGTGATTGTGTCAGAATGTGTGTGTGAGCGAGAGAGAGAGAATATGTGACTGTGTGGTAGTGGTTGTCTTTGTCAGTGTCTGTGCGAGAGTCTGTGTTTGAGTGTCTTAGTCCGTTTGTGTGTGTGTGTGTGTGTGTGTGTGTGTGTGTGTGTGTGTGTGTGTGTGTGTGACTCTGTGATGTGTGTCTCTCTGTGTGGTGTGTGTCTCTGTGTCTGTGTCTGTGTGGTGTGTCTGTGTGTCTGTGTGCTGTGTATCAGTCTCTGTGTCTGTCTCTGTGTCTCTGTGTCTGTGTAGTGTGTCTCTGTGTCTGTGTCTGTGTCTGTGTCTCTGTGTCTGTCTCTGTGTCTGTGTGGTGTGTCTCTCTTTCTGTATGGTGTGTCTCTCTGTGTCTCTGTCTTTCTGTGTGGTGTATATCTCTGTGTCTCTGTGTGGTGTATATCTCTGTCTCTCTGTGTCTGTGTGGTGTATATCTCTGTGTCTGTGGTGTATATCTCTATCTCTCTGTGTCTCTGCGGTGTATATCTCTGTCTCTGTCTGTGTGATGTACATCTCTGGCTCTCTGTGTCTCTGTGTGGTGTATATCTCTGTCTCTCTGTGCGGTGTATATCTCTGGCTCTCTGTGTCTCTGTGTGGTGTATATCTCTGTCTCTCTGTCTCTCTGTGCAGTGTATATCTCTGTCTCTGTCTGTGCGGTGTATATCTCTGGCTCTCTGTGTCTCTGTGTGGTGTATATCTCTGTCTCTCTGTCTCTCTGTGCAGTGTATATCTCTGTCTCTGTCTGTGCGGTGTATATCTCTGGCTCTCTGTGTCTCTGTGTGGTGTATATCTCTGTCTCTCTGCCTGTGCGGTGTATATCTCTGTCTCTCTGTCTCTGTGTGGTGTATATCTCTGTCTCTCTGCCTGTGCGGTGTATATCTCTGTCTCTCTGTGTCTGTGTGGTGTATATCTCTGTCTCTCTGTCTGTGTGGTGTATATCTCTGTGTCTCTGAGTGGTGTATATCTCTATCTCTCTGTCTCTGCGCTGTATATCTTTGTCTCTCTGTGCGGTGTATATCACTATCTCTCTGTGTCTCTGTGTGGTGTATATCTCTGTCTCTCTGTGTCTGTGTGGTCTATATCTCTGTCTCTCTGTGCGCTGTATATCTCTGTGTCGCTGTGTGGTGTATATCTCTGTCTCTCTGTGCGGTGTATATCTCTGTCTCTCTGTGTCGCTGTGTGGTGTATATCTCTGTCTCTCTGTGTGGTGTATATCTCTGTCTCTCTGTCTGTGTGGTATCTCTCCCTCTCTGTGTCTCTGTCTGTGTGGTGTATATCTCTGTCTCTCTGTGTGGTGTATATCTCTGTCTCTCTGTGTCTCTGTGTGGTGTATATCTCTGTCTCTCTGTGTCTCTGTGTGGTGTGTACCTCTATCTCTCTGTCTGTGTGGTGTATATCTCTATCTCTCTGTGTCTCTGTGTGGTGTATATCTCTGTGTCTCTGTGTGGTGTGTACCTCTATCTCTCTGTCTGTGCGGTGTATATCTCTGTCTCTCTGTGTCTCTCTGCGGTGTATATCTCTATCTCTCTGTGTCTCTGTGTGGTGTATATCTCTGTGTCTCTGTGTGGTGTATATCTCTGTCCCTCTGTCTCTGTGTGGTGTATATCTCTATCTCTCTGTCTCTCTGTGTGGTGAATATCTCTGTCTCTGTGCGGTGTATATCTCTGTCTCTCTGTCTCTCTGTGTGGTGTATATCTCTGTGTCTCTGTGTGTGTGGTGTCTCTCTCTGTCTCTGTGTCTGTGTGGTGACTCTCTCTGTCTCTCTCTGTGTGGTATCTCTCTCTGTCTCTCTCTGTGTGGTGTATATCTCTGTCTCTCTGTGTCTCTGTGTGGTGTATATCTCTGTCTCTCTGTCTGTGTAGTGTCTCTCTGTCTGTGTGGTGTCTCTCTCTCTCTCTCTCTCTCTCTCTCTGTGCTATCTCTCTCTGTCTCTGTCTGTGTGGTGTCTCTCTCTGTCTCTCTCTGTGCGCTGTATTTATCTCTCTCTCTGTCTGTGTGGTGTCTCTCTGTCTGTGCGGTGTTTCTCTCTGTCTCTCTGTGTCTCTGGGTGGTGTATATCTCTGTCTCTCTGTGTCTGTGTGGTGTCTCTGTCTCTGAGTCTGTGTGGTGTATATCTCTGTTTCTGTGTGGTGTATATCTCTGTCTCTCTGTGTCTGTGTGGTCTATATCTCTGTCTCTCTGTCTCTGTGTGGTGTATATCTCTGTGTCTCTGTGTGGTGTATATCTCTATCTCTCTGTGCGGTGTATATCTCTGTCTCTCTGTGTCTCTGTGTGGTCTATATCTCTGTCTCTCTGTCTCTGTGTGGTGTATATCTCTGTGTCTCTGTGTGGTGTATATCTCAGTCCCTCTGTCTCTGTGTGGTGTATATCACTATCTCTCTGTGTCTCTGTGTGGTCTTTATCTCTGTCTCTCTGTCTGTGCGCTGTATATCTCTGTGTCGCTGTGTGGTGTATATCTCTGTCTCTCTGTGTTGTGTATATCTCTGTGTCTCTGTGTGGTGTATATCTCTGTCTCTCTGTGTGGTGTATATCTCTGTCTCTCTGTGTGGTGTATATCTCTATCTCTCTGTGTGGTGTATATCACTATCTCTCTGTGTCTCTGTGTGGTCTTTATCTCTGTCTCTCTGTCTGTGCGCTGTATATCTCTGTGTCGCTGTGTGGTCTATATCTCTGTCTCTCTGTGCGGTGTATATCTCTGTGTCTCCGTGTGGTGTATATCTCTGTTTCTCTGTGTCTCTGTGTGGTGTATACCTCTATCTCTCTGTCTGTGTGGTGTATATCTCTGTCTCTCTGTGTCTCTCTGCGGTGTATATCTCTATCTCTCTGTCTGTGTGGTGTATATCTCTGTCTCTCTGTCTGTGTGGTGTGTCTCTCTGTCTCTCTGTGTCTCTGTGTGGTGTATATCTCTGTCTCTCTGTCTGTGTGGTGTGTCTCTCTGTCTCTCTGTGTCTCTGTGTGGTGTATATCTCTGTCTCTCTGTGTGGTGTATATCTCTGTCTCTCTGTGTCTCTCTGTCTGTGTGGTGTATATCTCTATCTCTCTGTGTCTCTGTGCGGTGTATATCTCTATCTCTCTGTGTCTCTGTGTGGTGTATATCTCTGTCTCTCTGTCTGTGTGGTGTATATCTCTGTCTCTCTGTGTCTCTCTGCGGTGTATATCTCTATCTCTCTGTCTGTGTGGTGTGTCTCTCTGTCTCTCTGTGTCTCTGTGTGGTGTATATCTCTGTCTCTGTGTGGTGTATATCTCTGTCTCTCTGTGTCTCTCTGCGGTGTATATCTCTATCTCTCTGTCTGTGTGGTGTGTCTCTCTGTCTCTCTGTGTCTCTGTGTGGTGTGTCTCTCTGTCTCTCTGTGTCTCTGTGTGGTGTATATCTCTGTCTCTCTGTGTGGTGTATATCTCTGTCTCTCTGTGTCTCTCTGTCTGTGTGGTGTATATCTCTGTCCCTCTGTCTCTCTGTGTGGTGTATATCTCTGTCTCTCTGTCTGTGCGGTGTATATCTCTGAGTCTCTGTGTCTCTGTGTGGTGTATATCTCTGTCTCTCTGTCTGTGTGGTGTATATCTCTGTCTCTCTGTGTGGTGTATATCTCTGTCTCTCTGTCTGTGTGGTGTATATCTCTGTCTGTCTGTGTGGTGTCTCTCTCTGTCTCTGTGTCTGTGTGGTGACTCTCTCTCTGTCTCTCTCTGTGTGGTATCTCTCTCTGTCTCTGTGTGGTGTATATCTCTGTCTCTCTGTGTCTCTGTGTGGTGTATATCTCTGTCTCTCTGTCTGTGTAGTGTATATCTCTGTCTCTCTGTGTGGTGTATATCTCTGTTTCTCTGTGTCTCTGTGTGGTGTATATCTCTGTCTCTCTGTGTGGTGTATATCTCTGTCTCTGTCTGTGTGGTGTATATCTCTATATCTCTGTCTCTCTGTGTGGTGTATATCTCTGTCTCTCTGTCTGTGCGGTGTATATCTCTATCTCTCTGTGTCTCTGTGTGGTGTATATCTCTGTCTCTCTGTCTGTGTGGTGTCTCTCTCTCTCTCTGTCTCTCTGTGTCTCTGTGTGGTGTCTCTCTCTTTCTGTCTGTGTGGTGTCTCTCTCTGTCTGTCTGTCTGTCTGTGTGGTGTATATCTCTGTCTGTCTGTGTGGTGTCTCTCTCTGTCTCTGTGTCTGTGTGGTGACTCTCTCTGTCTCTCTCTGTGTGGTATCTCTCTCTGTCTCTGTCTGTGTGGTGTATATCTCTGTCTCTCTGTGTCTCTGTGTGGTGTATATCTCTGTCTCTCTGTCTGTGTAGTGTCTCTCTGTCTGTGTGGTGTCTCTCTCTGTCTCTCTCTCTCTCTCTGTGCTATCTCTCTCTCTCTCTGTCTGTGTGGTGTCTCTCTCTGTCTCTCTCTGTGCGCTGTATTTATCTCTCTCTCTGTCTGTGTGGTGTCTCTCTGTCTGTGTGGTGTATATCTCTGTCTCTGTGTCTGTGTGGTATCTCTCTCTGTCTGTGCGGTGTTTCTCTCTGTGTCTCTGTGTCTCTGTGTGGTGTATATATCCGTTTCTGTGTGGTGTATATCTCTGTCTCTCTGTCTGTGCGGTGTATATCTCTGTCTCTCTGTGTGGTGTATATCTCTATCTCACTGTGTGATGTATATCTCAGTCTCTCTGTTTCTGTGTGGTGTATATCTCTGTCTCTCTGTGTGGTGTATATCTCTATCTCTCTGTGCGGTGTATATCACTATTTCTCTGTGTCTCTGTGTGGTGTATATCTCCGTCTCTCTGTGTCTGTGTGGTCTATATCTCTGTCTCTCTGTCTGTGCGGTGTATATCTCTGTGTCTCTGTGTGGTGTATATCTCTGTCTCTCTGTCTGTGTAGTGTATATCTCTGTCCCTGTCCGTGTGGTGTATATCTCTGTCTCTCTGTGCGGTGTATATATCTGTCTCGCTGTGTCTCTGTGTGGTGT
Organism: Hemiscyllium ocellatum; assembly: GCF_020745735.1. Classification (NCBI taxonomy): domain Eukaryota; kingdom Metazoa; phylum Chordata; class Chondrichthyes; order Orectolobiformes; family Hemiscylliidae; genus Hemiscyllium; species Hemiscyllium ocellatum. The sequence goes on from NW_026867524.1 coordinate 424,662, forward strand.
ATATCTCTGTCTCTCTGTCTGTGTGGTGTATATCTCTGTCTCTCTGTCTGTGTGGTGTGTCTCTCTGTCTCTCTGTGTCTCTGTGTGGTGTATATCTCTGTCTCTCTGTCTGTGTGGTGTATATCTCTGTCTCTCTGTCTGTGTGGTGTGTCTCTCTGTCTCTCTGTGTCTCTGTGTGGTGTATATCTCTGTCTCTCTGTCTGTGTGGTGTATATCTCTGTCTCTCTGTCTGTGTGGTGTGTCTCTCTGTTTCTCTGTGTCTCTGTGTCTCTGTGTGGTGTATATCTCTGTCTCTCTGTCTGTGTGGTGTATATCTCTGTTTCTCTGTGTCTCTGTGTGGTGTATACCTCTATCTCTCTGTCTGTGCGGTGTATATCTCTGTCTCTCTGTGTCTCTCTGCGGTGTATATCTCTGTCTCTCTGTCTGTGTGGTGTATATCTCTGTTTCTCTGTGTCTCTGTGTGGTGTATACCTCTATCTCTCTGTCTGTGCGGTGTATATCACTATCTCTCTGTCTCTCGGAGTCTCTGTGTGGTGTATATCTCCGTCTCTCTGTGTCTGTGTGGTCTATATCTCTGTCTCTCTGTCTGTGCGGTGTATATCTCTGTGTCTCTGTGTGGTGTATATCTCTGTCTCTCTGTCTGTGTAGTGTATATCTCTGTCCCTGTCCGTGTGGTGTATATCTCTGTCTCTCTGTGCGGTGTATATATCTGTCTCGCTGTGTCTCTGTGTGGTGTATATCTCTGTCTCTCTGTCTGTGCGGTGTATATCTCTGTCTCTCTGTCTGTGTGGTGTATATCACTATCTCTCTGTCTCTCGGAGTCTCTGTGTGGTGTATATCTCTGTCTCTCTGTCTGTGTGGTGTATATCTCTGTCTGTCTGTGTGGTGTCTCTCTCTGTCTCTGTGTCTGTGTGGTGACTCTCTCTCTGTCTCTCTCTGTGTGGTATCTCTCTCTGTCTCTGTCTGTGTGGTGTATATCTCTGTCTCTCTGTCTGTGTGGTGTGTCTCTCTGTCTCTCTGTGTCTCTGTGCGGTGTATATCTCTGTCTCTCTGTGTGGTGTATATCTCTATCTCTCTGTGCGGTGTATATCTCTGTTTCTCTGTGTCTCTGTGTGGTGTATATCTCTGTCTCTCTGTGTGGTGTATATCTCTGTCTCTCTGTGTCTCTCTGTCTGTGTGGTGTATATCTCTGTCCCTCTGTCTCTGTGTGGTGTATATCTCTATCTCTCTGTGTCTCTGTGTGGTGTATATCTCTGTCTCTCTGTCTGTGCGGTGTATATCTCTGTCTCTCTGTGTGGTGTATATCTCTGTGTCTCTGTGTGGTGTATATCTCTGTCTCTCTGTCTGTGTGGTGTATATCTCTGTCTGTCTGTGTGGTGTCTCTCTCTGTCTCTGTGTCTGTGTGGTGACTCTCTCTCTGTCTCTCTCTGTGTGGTATCTCTCTCTGTCTCTGTCTGTGTGGTGTATATCTCTGTCTCTCTGTGTCTCTGTGTGGTGTATATCTCTGTCTCTCTGTGTGGTGTATATCTCTGTCTCTCTGTCTGTGTGGTGTGTCTCTCTGTCTCTCTGTGTGGTGTATATCTCTGTCTCTCTGTGTGGTGTATATCTCTGTCTCTCTCTGTCTGTGTGGTGTATATCTCTATCTCTCTGTCTCTGTGTGGTGTATATCTCTGTCTCTCTGTGTCTCTGTGTGGTGTATATCTCTGTCTCTCTGTCTGTGTGGTGTCTCTCTCTCTCTGTCTCTCTGTGTCTCTGTGTGGTGTCTCTCTCTTTCTGTCTGTGTGGTGTCTCTCTCTGTCTGTCTGTGTGGTGTATATCTCTGTCTGTCTGTGTGGTGTCTCTCTCTGTCTCTGTGTCTGTGTGGTGACTCTCTCTGTCTCTCTCTGTGTGGTATCTCTCTCTGTCTCTGTCTGTGTGGTGTATATCTCCGTCTCTCTGTGTCTCTGTGTGGTGTATATCTCTGTCTCTCTGTCTGTGTAGTGTCTCTCTGTCTGTGTAGTGTCTCTCTGTCTGTGTGGTGTCTCTCTCTGTCTCTCTCTCTCTCTCTCTCTGTGCTATCTCTCTCTCTCTCTGTCTGTGTGGTGTCTCTCTCTGTCTCTCTCTGTGCGCTGTATTTATCTCTCTCTCTGTCTGTGTGGTGTCTCTCTGTCTGTGTGGTGTATATCTCTGTCTCTGTGTCTGTGTGGTATCTCTCTCTGTCTGTGCGGTGTTTCTCTCTGTGTCTCTGTGTCTCTGTGTGGTGTATATATCTGTTTCTGTGTGGTGTATATCTCTGTCTCTCTGTCTGTGCGGTGTATATCTCTGTCTCTCTGTGTGGTGTATACCTCTATCTCTCTGTGCGGTGTATATCACTATTTCTCTGTGTCTCTGTGTGGTGTATATCTCCGTCTCTCTGTGTCTGTGTGGTCTATATCTCTGTCTCTCTGTCTGTGCGGTGTATATCTCTGTGTCTCTGTGTGGTGTACATCTCTGTCTCTCTGTCTGTGTAGTGTATATCTCTGTCCCTGTCCGTGTGGTGTATATCTCTGTCTCTCTGTGCGGTGTATATATCTGTCTCGCTGTGTCTCTGTGTGGTGTATATCTCTGTCTCTCTGTCTGTGTGGTGTATATCTCTGTCTCTCTGTGTCGCTGTGTGGTGTATATCTCTGTCTCTCTGTCTGTGTGGTGTATATCACTATCTCTCTGTCTCTCGGAGTCTCTGTGTGGTGTATATCTCCGTCTCTCTGTGTCTGTGTGGTCTATATCTCTGTCTCTCTGTCTGTGCGGTGTATATCTCTGTCTCTGTGTGGTGTATATCTCTGTCTCTCTGTCTGTGTAGTGTATATCTCTGTCCCTGTCCGTGTGGTGTATATCTCTGTCTCTCTGTGCGGTGTATATATCTGTCTCGCTGTGTCTCTGTGTGGTGTATATCTCTGTCTCTCTGTCTGTGTGGTGTATATCTCTGTCTCTCTGTCTGTGTGGTGTGTCTCTCTGTCTCTCTGTGTCTCTGTGTGGTGTATATCTCTGTCTCTCTGTCTGTGTGGTGTATATCTCTGTTTCTCTGTGTCTCTGTGTGGTGTATATCTCTATCTCTCTGTCTGTGTGGTGTATATCTCTGTCTCTCTGTCTGTGTGGTGTGTCTCTCTGTCTCTCTGTGTCTCTGTGTGGTGTATATCTCTGTCTCTCTGTGTCTCTCTGTCTGTGTGGTGTATATCTCTATCTCTCTGTGTCTCTGTGCGGTGTATATCTCTGTCTCTCTGTCTGTGTGGTGTATATCTCTGTCTCTCTGTCTGTGTGGTGTCTCTCTCTCTCTGTCTCTCTGTGTCTCTGTGTGGTGTCTCTCTCTGTCTGTCTGTCTGTCTGTGTGGTGTATATCTCTGTCTGTCTGTGTGGTGTCTCTCTCTGTCTCTGTGTCTGTGTGGTGACTCTCTCTGTCTCTCTCTCTGTGGTATCTCTCTCTGTCTCTGTCTGTGTGGTGTATATCTCTGTCTCTCTGTGTCTCTGTGTGGTGTATATCTCTGTCTCTCTGTCTGTGTAGTGTCTCTCTGTCTGTGTGGTGTCTCTCTCTGTCTCTCTCTCTCTCTCTCTCTCTCTGTGCTATCTCTCTCTGTCTCTGTCTGTGTGGTGTCTCTCTCTGTCTCTCTCTGTGCGCTGTATTTATCTCTCTCTCTGTCTGTGTGGTGTCTCTCTGTCTGTGTGGTGTATATCTCTGTCTCTGTGTCTGTGTGGTATCTCTCTCTGTCTGTGCGGTGTTTCTCTCTGTGTCTCTGTGTCTCTGTGTGGTGTATATATCTGTTTCTGTGTGGTGTATATCTCTGTCTCTCTGTCTGTGCGGTGTATATCTCTGTCTCTCTGTGTGGTGTATATCTCTATCTCTCTGTGTGGTGTATATCTCAGTCTCTCTGTTTCTGTGTGGTGTATATCTTTGTCTCTCTGTGCGGTGTATATCTCTATCTCTCTGTGCGGTGTATATCACTATTTCTCTGTGTCACTGTGTGGTGTATATCTCTGTCTCTCTGTGTCTGTGTAGTCTATATCTCTGTCTCTCTGTCTGTGCGGTGTATATCTTTGTGTCTCTGTGTGGTGTATATCTCTGTCTCTCTGTCTGTGTAGTGTATATCTCTGTCCCTGTCCGTGTGGTGTATATCTCTGTCTCTCTGTGCGGTGTATATATCTGTCTCGCTGTGTCTCTGTGTGGTGTATATCTCTGTCTCTCTGTCTGTGTGGTGTATATCTCTGTCTCTCTGTGTCTCTGTGTGGTGTATATCTCTGTCTCTCTGTCTGTGTAGTGTATATCTCTGTCCCTGTCCGTGTGGTGTATATCTCTGTCTCTCTGTGCGGTGTATATATCTGTCTCGCTGTGTCTCTGTGTGGTGTATATCTCTGTCTCTCTGTCTGTGCAGTGTATATCTCTGTCTCTCGGAGTCTCTGTGTGGTGTATATCTCTGTCTCTCTGTCTGTGTGGTGTATATCTCTGTCTGTCTGTGTGGTGTCTCTCTCTGTCTCTGTGTCTGTGTGGTGACTCTCTCTCTGTCTCTCTCTGTGTGGTATCTCTCTCTGTCTCTGTCTGTGTGGTGTATATCTCTGTCTCTCTGTGTCTCTGTGTGGTGTATATCTCTGTCTCTCTGTCTGTGCGGTGTATATCTCTGTCTCTCTGTGTGGTGTATATCTCTATCTCTCTGTGCGGTGTATATCTCTGTTTTCTCTGTGTCTCTGTGTGGTGTATATCTCTGTCTCTCTGTGTGGTGTATATCTCTGTCTCTCTGTCTGTGTGGTGTATATCTCTGTCTCTCTGTCTGTGTGGTGTGTCTCTCTGTCTCTCTGTGTCTCTGTGTGGTGTATATCTCTGTCTCTCTGTCTGTGTGGTGTATATCTCTGTTTCTCTGTGTCTCTGTGTGGTGTATACCTCTATCTCTCTGTCTGTGCGGTGTATATCTCTGTCTCTCTGTGTCTCTCTGCGGTGTATATCTCTATCTCTCTGTGCGGTGTATATCTCTATCTCTCTGTGTGGTGTATATCTCTGTCTCTCTGTCTGTGTGGTGTGTCTCTCTGTCTCTCTGTGTCTCTGTGTGGTGTATATCTCTGTCTCTCTGTCTGTGTGGTGTATATCTCTGTTTCTCTGTGTCTCTGTGTGGTGTATACCTCTATCTCTCTGTCTGTGCGGTGTATATCTCTGTCTCTCTGTGTCTCTCTGCGGTGTATATCTCTATCTCTCTGTCTGTGTGGTGTATATCTCTGTCTCTCTGTCTGTGTGGTGTGTCTCTCTGTCTCTCTGTGTCTCTGTGTGGTGTATATCTCTGTCTCTCTGTGTGGTGTATATCTCTGTCTCTCTGTGTCTCTCTGTCTGTGTGGTGTATATCTCTGTCCCTCTGTCTCTGTGTGGTGTATATCTCTATCTCTCTGTGTCTCTGTGTGGTGTATATCTCTGTCTCTCTGTCTGTGCGGTGTATATCTCTGTCTCTCTGTGTGGTGTATATCTCTGTGTCTCTGTGTGGTGTATATCTCTGTCTCTCTGTCTGTGTGGTGTATATCTCTGTCTGTCTGTGTGGTGTCTCTCTCTGTCTCTGTGTCTGTGTGGTGACTCTCTCTCTGTCTCTCTCTGTGTGGTATCTCTCTCTGTCTCTGTCTGTGTGGTGTATATCTCTGTCTCTCTGTGTGGTGTATATCTCTGTCTCTCTGTGTGGTGTATATCTCTGTCTCTCTGTCTGTGTGGTGTGTCTCTCTGTCTCTCTGTGTGGTGTATATCTCTGTCTCTCTGTGTGGTGTATATCTCTGTCTCTCTCTGTCTGTGTGGTGTATATCTCTATCTCTCTGTCTCTGTGTGGTGTATATCTCTGTCTCTCTGTGTCTCTGTGTGGTGTATATCTCTGTCTCTCTGTCTGTGTGGTGTCTCTCTCTCTCTGTCTCTCTGTGTCTCTGTGTGGTGTCTCTCTCTTTCTGTCTGTGTGGTGTCTCTCTCTGTCTGTCTGTGTGGTGTATATCTCTGTCTGTCTGTGTGGTGTCTCTCTCTGTCTCTGTGTCTGTGTGGTGACTCTCTCTGTCTCTCTCTGTGTGGTATCTCTCTCTGTCTCTGTCTGTGTGGTGTATATCTCCGTCTCTCTGTGTCTCTGTGTGGTGTATATCTCTGTCTCTCTGTCTGTGTAGTGTCTCTCTGTCTGTGTAGTGTCTCTCTGTCTGTGTGGTGTCTCTCTCTGTCTCTCTCTCTCTCTCTCTCTCTGTGCTATCTCTCTCTCTCTCTGTCTGTGTGGTGTCTCTCTCTGTCTCTCTCTGTGCGCTGTATTTATCTCTCTCTCTGTCTGTGTGGTGTCTCTCTGTCTGTGTGGTGTATATCTCTGTCTCTGTGTCTGTGTGGTATCTCTCTCTGTCTGTGCGGTGTTTCTCTCTGTGTCTCTGTGTCTCTGTGTGGTGTATATATCTGTTTCTGTGTGGTGTATATCTCTGTCTCTCTGTCTGTGCGGTGTATATCTCTGTCTCTCTGTGTGGTGTATATCTCTATCTCTCTGTGCGGTGTATATCACTATTTCTCTGTGTCTCTGTGTGGTGTATATCTCCGTCTCTCTGTGTCTGTGTGGTCTATATCTCTGTCTCTCTGTCTGTGCGGTGTATATCTCTGTGTCTCTGTGTGGTGTATATCTCTGTCTCTCTGTCTGTGTAGTGTATATCTCTGTCCCTGTCCGTGTGGTGTATATCTCTGTCTCTCTGTGCGGTGTATATATCTGTCTCGCTGTGTCTCTGTGTGGTGTATATCTCTGTCTCTCTGTCTGTGCAGTGTATATCTCTGTCTCTCTGTGTCGCTGTGTGGTGTATATCTCTGTCTCTCTGTCTGTGTGGTGTATATCACTATCTCTCTGTCTCTCGGAGTCTCTGTGTGGTGTATATCTCCGTCTCTCTGTGTCTGTGTGGTCTATATCTCTGTCTCTCTGTCTGTGCGGTGTATATCTCTGTGTCTCTGTGTGGTGTATATCTCTGTCTCTCTGTCTGTGTAGTGTATATCTCTGTCCCTGTCCGTGTGGTGTATATCTCTGTCTCTCTGTGCGGTGTATATATCTGTCTCGCTGTGTCTCTGTGTGGTGTATATCTCTGTCTCTCTGTCTGTGTGGTGTATATCTCTGTCTCTCTGTCTGTGTGGTGTGTCTCTCTGTCTCTCTGTGTCTCTGTGTGGTGTATATCTCTGTCTCTCTGTCTGTGTGGTGTATATCTCTGTCTCTCTGTCTGTGTGGTGTGTCTCTCTGTTTCTCTGTGTGGTGTATATCTCTGTCTCTCTGTCTGTGTGGTGTATATCTCTGTTTCTCTGTGTCTCTGTGTGGTGTATACCTCTATCTCTCTGTCTGTGCGGTGTATATCTCTGTCTCTCTGTGTCTCTCTGCGGTGTATATCTCTATCTCTCTGTCTGTGTGGTGTATATCTCTGTCTCTCTGTCTGTGTGGTGTGTCTCTCTGTCTCTCTGTGTCTCTGTGTGGTGTATATCTCTGTCTCTCTGTGTGGTGTATATCTCTGTCTCTCTGTGTCTCTCTGTCTCTCTGTGTGGTGTATATCTCTGTCTCTCTGTGTCTCTCTGTCTGTGTGGTGTATATCTCTATCTCTCTGTGTCTCTGTGCGGTGTATATCTCTGTCTCTCTGTCTGTGTGGTGTATATCTCTGTCTCTCTGTCTGTGTGGTGTCTCTCTCTCTCTGTCTCTCTGTGTCTCTGTGTGGTGTCTCTCTCTGTCTGTCTGTCTGTCTGTGTGGTGTATATCTCTGTCTGTCTGTGTGGTGTCTCTCTCTGTCTCTGTGTCTGTGTGGTGACTCTCTCTGTCTCTCTCTGTGTGGTATCTCTCTCTGTCTCTGTCTGTGTGGTGTATATCTCTGTCTCTCTGTGTCTCTGTGTGGTGTATATCTCTGTCTCTCTGTCTGTGTAGTGTCTCTCTGTCTGTGTGGTGTCTCTCTCTGTCTCTCTCTCTCTCTCTCTCTCTGTGCTATCTCTCTCTCTCTCTGTCTGTGTGGTGTCTCTCTCTGTCTCTCTCTGTGCGCTGTATTTATCTCTCTCTCTGTCTGTGTGGTGTCTCTCTGTCTGTGTGGTGTATATCTCTGTCTCTGTGTCTGTGTGGTATCTCTCTCTGTCTGTGCGGTGTTTCTCTCTGTGTCTCTGTGTCTCTGTGTGGTGTATATATCTGTTTCTGTGTGGTGTATATCTCTGTCTCTCTGTCTGTGCGGTGTATATCTCTGTCTCTCTGTGTGGTGTATATCTCTATCTCTCTGTGTGGTGTATATCTCAGTCTCTCTGTTTCTGTGTGGTGTATATCTTTGTCTCTCTGTGCGGTGTATATCTCTATCTCTCTGTGCGGTGTATATCACTATTTCTCTGTGTCACTGTGTGGTGTATATCTCTGTCTCTCTGTGTCTGTGTAGTCTATATCTCTGTCTCTCTGTCTGTGCGGTGTATATCTTTGTGTCTCTGTGTGGTGTATATCTCTGTCTCTCTGTCTGTGTAGTGTATATCTCTGTCCCTGTCCGTGTGGTGTATATCTCTGTCTCTCTGTGCGGTGTATATATCTGTCTCGCTGTGTCTCTGTGTGGTGTATATCTCTGTCTCTCTGTCTGTGTGGTGTATATCTCTGTCTCTCTGTGTCGCTGTGTGGTGTATATCTCTGTCTCTCTGTCTGTGTTGTGTATATCTCTGTCTCTCTGTGTGGCGTCTCTCTCTCTCTGTCTCTCTGTCTGTGTGGTGTATATCTCTGTGTCTCTGTGTGGTGTATATCTCTGTCTCTCTGTGTTGTGTATATCTCTGTGTCGCTGTGTGGTGTATATCTCTGTCTCTCTGTCTGTGCGCTGTATATCTCTGTGTCTCTGTGTGGTGTATATCTCTGTCTCTCTGTGTGGTGTATATCTCTGTCCCTGTCCGTGTGGTGTATATCTCTGTCTCTCTGTGCGGTGTATATCTCTGTCTCTCTGTGTCTGTGTGGTGTATATCTCTGTCTCTGTGTCTCTGTGTGGTGTATATCTCTGTCTCTCTGTCTGTGTGGTGTCTCTCTCTCTCTGTCTCTCTGTGTCTCTGTGTGGTGTCTCTCTCTGTCTGTCTGTGTGGTGTCTCTCTCTGTCTGTCTGTGTGTGTCTCTGTGTGGTGTCTCTCTCTGTCTGTCTGTGTGGTGTATATCTCTGTCTGTCTGTGTCTGTGTGGTCTATATCTCTGTCTCTCTGTCTGTGTGCTGTATATCTCTGTGCCGCTGTGTGGTGTATATCTCTGTCTCTCTGTGTCTGTGTGGTCTATATCTCTGTCTCTCTGTCTGTGTGGTGTATATCTCTGTGTCTCTGTGTGGTGTATATCTCTGTCTCTCTGTCTGTGTAGTGTATATCTCTGTCCCTGTCCGTGTGGTGTATATCTCTGTCTCTCTGTCTGTGCGGTGTATATCTCTGTCTCTCTGTGTCGCTGTGTGGTGTATATCTCTGTCTCTCTGTCTGTGCGGTGTATATCTCTGTCTCTCTGTGTCGCTGTGCGGTGTATATCTCTGTCTCTCTGTCTGTGCGGTGTATATCTCTGTCTCTCTGTGTCGCTGTGTGGTGTATATCTCTGTCTCTCTCTGTCTGTGCGGTGTATATCTCTGTCTCTCTGTGTCGCTGTGCGGTGTATATCTCTGTCTCTCTCTGTCTGTGCGGTGTATATCTCTGTCTCTCTGTGCGGTGTATATCTCTGTCTCTCTGTGTGGTGTATATCTCTGTCTCTGTCCATGTGGTGTATATCTCTGTCTATCTGTGTGGTGTATATCTCTATCTCTCTGTCTGTGCACTGTATATCTCTGTCTCTGTCTGGTGTATATCTCTGTCTCTCTGTGTCGCTGTGTGGTGTATATCTCTGTCTCTCTGTGTGGTGTATATCTCTGTCTCTCTGTCTGTGTGGTGTCTCTCTCTCTCTCTGTCTCTCTGTGTGGTGTCTCTCTCTGTCTGTGTGGTGTATATCTCTGTCTGTCTGTGTGGTGTCTCTCTCTGTCTCTGTGTCTGTGTGGTGACTCTCTTTCTGTCTCTCTGTGTCTCTGTGTGGTGTATATCTCTGTCTGTCTGTGTGGTGTATATCTCTGTCTGTCTGTGTGGTGTCTCTCTCTGTGTCTCTCTCTGTGTGGTATCTCTCTCTGTCTCTGTCTGTGTGGTGTATATCTCTGTCTCTCTGTCTGTGTGGTGTCTCTCTCTCTCTCTCTCTCTCTCTCTGTGCTATCTCTCTCTCTGTCTCTGTGTGGTGTCTCTCTCTGTGCGCTGTATTTATCTCTCTGTCTGTGTGGTGTCTCTCTGTCTGTGTGGTGTATATCTCTGTCTCTGTGTCTGTGTGGTATCTCTCTCTGTCTGTGCGGTGTTTCTCTCTGTGTCTCTGTGTCTCTGGGTGGTGTATATCTCTGTCTCTCGGTGTCTGTGTGGTGTCTCTGACTCTGAGTCTGTGTGGTGTATATATCTGTTTCTGTGTGGTGTATATTTCTGTCTCTCTGTCTGTGTGGTGTATATCTCTGTCTCTCTGTGTCGCTGTGTGGTGTATATCTCTGTCTCTCTGTCTGTGTGGTGTATATCACTATCTCTCTGTCTCTCGGAGTCTCTGTGTGGTGTATATCTCCGTCTCTCTGTGTCTGTGTGGTCTATATCTCTGTCTCTCTGTCTGTGCGGTGTATATCTCTGTGTCTCTGTGTGGTGTATATCTCTGTCTCTCTGTGTCGCTGTGTGGTGTATATCTCTGTCTCTCTCTGTCTGTGCGGTGTATATCTCTGTCTCTCTGTGTCGCTGTGCGGTGTATATCTCTGTCTCTCTCTGTCTGTGCGGTGTATATCTCTGTCTCTCTGTGCGGTGTATATCTCTGTCTCTCTGTGTGGTGTATATCTCTGTCTCTGTCCATGTGGTGTATATCTCTGTCTATCTGTGTGGTGTATATCTCTATCTCTCTGTCTGTACACTGTATATCTCTGTCTCTGTCTGGTGTATATCTCTGTCTCTCTGTGTCGCTGTGTGGTGTATATCTCTGTCTCTCTGTGTGGTGTATATCTCTGTCTCTCTGTCTGTGTGGTGTCTCTCTCTCTCTCTGTCTCTCTGTGTGGTGTCTCTCTCTGTCTGTCTGTGTGGTGTATATCTCTGTCTGTCTGTGTGGTGTCTCTCTCTGTCTCTGTGTCTGTGTGGTGACTCTCTTTCTGTCTCTCTGTGTCTCTGTGTGGTGTCTCTCTCTGTCTGTCTGTGTGGTGTATATCTCTGTCTGTCTGTGTGGTGTATATCTCTGTCTCTCTGTCTGTGCGGTGTATATCTCTGTCTCTCTGTGTGGTGTATATCTCTATCTCTCTGTGTGGTGTATATCTCTGTCTCTCTGTGTCTCTGTGTGGTGTATATCTCTGTCTCTCTGTCTGTGTGGTGTCTCTCTCTCTCTCTGTCTCTCTGTGTGGTGTCTCTCTCTGTCTGTCTGTGTGGTGTATATCTCTGTCTGTCTGTGTGGTGTCTCTCTCTGTCTCTGTGTCTGTGTGGTGACTCTCTTTCTGTCTCTCTGTGTCTCTGTGTGGTGTCTCTCTCTGTCTGTCTGTGTGGTGTCTTTCTCTGTCTGTCTGTGTGGTGTCTCTCTCTCTGTCTCTCTCTGTGTGGTATCTCTCTCTGTCTCTGTCTGTGTGGTGTATATCTCTGTCTCTCTGTCTGTGTGGTGTCTCTCTCTCTCTCTCTCTCTCTCTGTGCTATCTCTCTCTGTCTCTGTGTGGTGTCTCTCTCTGTGCGCTGTATTTATCTCTCTCTCTGTCTGTGTGGTGTCTCTCTGTCTGTGTGGTGTATATCTCTGTCTCTGTGTCTGTGTGGTATCTCTCTCTGTCTGTGCGGTGTTTCTCTCTGTGTCTCTGTGTCTCTGTCTGGTGTATATCTCTGTCTCTCTGTGTCGCTGTGTGGTGTATATCTCTGTCTCTCTGTGTGGTGTATATCTCTGTCTCTCTGTCTGTGTGGTGTCTCTCTCTCTCTCTGTCTCTCTGTGTGGTGTCTCTCTCTGTCTGTCTGTGTGGTGTATATCTCTGTCTGTCTGTGTGGTGTCTCTCTCTGTCTCTGTGTCTGTGTGGTGACTCTCTCTCTGTCTCTCTGTGTCTCTGTGTGGTGTCTCTCTCTGTCTGTCTGTGTGGTGTATATCTCTGTCTGTCTGTGTGGTGTCTCTCTCTCTGTCTCTCTCTGTGTGGTATCTCTCTCTGTCTCTGTCTGTGTGGTGTATATCTCTGTCTCTCTGTCTGTGTGGTGTCTCTCTCTCTCTCTCTCTCTCTCTCTCTCTCTGTGCTATCTCTCTCTGTCTCTGTCTGTGTGGTGTCTCTCTCTGTGCGCTGTATTTATCTCTCTCTCTGTCTGTGTGGTGTCTCTCTGTCTGTGTGGTGTATATCTCTGTCTCTGTGTCTGTGTGGTATCTCTCTCTGTCTGTGCGGTGTTTCTCTCTGTGTCTCTGTGTCTCTGGGTGGTGTATATCTCTGTCTCTCGGTGTCTGTGTGGTGTCTCTGACTCTGAGTCTGTGTGGTGTATATATCTGTTTCTGTGTGGTGTATATTTCTGTCTCTCTGTCTGTGTGGTGTATATCTCTGTCTCTCTGTGTGGTGTATATCTCTGTCTCTCTGTCTGTGCGGTGTATATCTCTGTCTCTCTGTGTGGTGTATATCTCTATCTCTCTGTGCGGTGTATATCTCTGTCTCTCTGTTTCTGTGTGGTGTATATCTCTGTGTCTCTGTGTGGTGTATATCTCTATCTCTCTGTCTGTGCGGTGTATATCTTTGTCTCTCTGTGTGGTGTATATCTCTATCTCTCTGTGCGGTGTATATCACTATTTCTCTGTGTCTCTGTGTGGTGTATATCTCTGTCTCTCTGTGTCTGTGTGGTCTATATCTCTGTCTCTCTGTCTGTGTGGTGTATATCTCTGTGTCTCTGTGTGGTGTATATCTCTGTCTCTCTGTCTGTGTAGTGTATATCTCTGTCCCTGTCCGTGTGGTGTATATCTCTGTCTCTCTGTGCGGTGTATATATCTGTCTCTCTGTGTCTCTGTGTGGTGTATATCTCTGTCTCTCTGTCTGTGGGGTATATATCTCTGTCTCTCTGTGTATCTGTGTGGTATATATCTCTGTCTCTCTGTGCGGTGTTTCTCTCTGTCTCGCTGTCTGTGCGATGTTTCTCTCTGTCTCTCTGAGTATCTGTGTGTTGTATAACTCTGTCTCTCTGTGTCGCTGTGTGGTGTATATCTCTGTCTCTCTGTCTGTGCGGTGTATATCTCTGTCTCTCTGTGCGGTGTATATCTCTGTTTCTCTGTGTGGTGTATATCTCTGTCTCTCTGTGCAGTGTATATCTCTGTCTCTGTCTGTGCGGTGTATATCTCTGTCTCTCTGTGTGGTGTATATCTCTTCTCTCTGTGTCTCAGTGTCTGTGGTGTATATTTCTGTGTCTGTGTGGTGTATATCTCTGTCTCTCTGTCTGTGTGGTGTCTCTCTCTCTGTCTCTCCACGTGGTATCTCTCTCTGTCTGTGCGGTGTATATCTCTGTGTCTCTGTGTGGTCTATTTCTCTGTCTCTCTGTCTGTGTGGTGTCTCTCTCTCTGTCTCTCTATGTGGTATCTCTTTCTGTCTGTGTGGTGTATATCTCTGTCTCTCTGTGTGGTGTCTCTCTGTCTCTGTCTGTGCGGTGTATATATCTGTCTCTCTGTGTCTCTGTGTGGTCTATATCTCTGTCTCTCTCTGTGTGGTGTATATCTCTGTCTCTCTGTCTGTGTGGTGTCTCTCTCTCTGTTTCTCTGTGTATCTGTGTGGTATATATCTCTGTCTCTCTGTCTCTGTCTGTGCGGTGTATATCTCTGTCTCTCTGTGTATCTGTGTGGTATATATCTCTGTCTGTGCGGTGTTTCTCTCTGTCTCGCTGTCTGTGCGATGTTTCTCTCTGTCTCTCTGAGTATCTGTGTGTTGTATATCTCTGTCTCTCTGTGTCGCTGTGTGGTGTATATCTCTGTCTCTCTGTCTGTGCGGTGTATATCTCTGTCTCTCTGTGTGTTGTATATCTCTGTCTCTCTGTGTCGCTGTGTGGTGTATATCTCTGTCTCTCTGTCTGTGTGGTGTATATCTCTGTCTCTCTGTGCGGTGTATATCTCTGTCTCTCTGTGCGGTGTATATCTCTGTCTCTCTGTGTCGCTGTGTGGTGTATATCTCTGTTTCTCTGCGTGGTGTATATCTCTTCTCTCTGTGTCTCAGTGTCTGTGGTGTATATTTCTGTGTCTCTGTGTCTGTGTGGCGTATATCTCTGTCTCTCTGTCTGTGTGGTGTCTCTCTCTCTGTCTCTCTATGTGGTATCTCTTTCTGTCTGTGTGGTGTCTGTCTGTCTCTCTGTCTGTGCGGTGTATATCTCTGTCTCTCGGTCTGTGTGGTGTATATCTCTGTCTCTCGGTCTGTGCGGTGTATATCTCTGTCTCTCGGTCTGTGTGGTGTATATCTCTGTGTCTCTGTGTGGTGTATATCTCTATCTCTCTGTCTGTGCGGTGTATACCTCTATCTCTGTGTGGTATCTCTCTCTCTCTATCTGTGTCTGTGTCTCTGTGGGTGTGTCTGTGTCTGTGTGGGTCTGTGTGTGGGTCTGTCTGTGTCTGTTTGTCTCTGTGTCTGTCTGTGTCTGTCTCTGTGGGTGTGCCTGTGTCTCTGTGGGTCTGTCTGTGCCTGTATCTGTGTGTCTCTGTGTCTGTGACTCTGTCTGTCTCTGTGTCTGTGTGGGTCTGTGTCTGTGTCTGTGGGTGTGCCTGTGTCTGTGACTCTGTCTGTCTTTGTGTCTGTGTGGGTCTGTGCCTGTATCTGTGTGGGTCTGTCTGTCTCTGTCTGTGTGGGTCTGTGTCTGTGTCTGTCTCTGTGGGTGTGCCTGGGTCTGTGTGGGTCTGTCTGTCTCTGCGTCTGTGTCTGTGACTCTGTCTGTCTCTGTGTCTGTGTGGGTGTGTGTGTGTGCTGGGGATGAGAGTCCGTGGTCTGGGCCCGTCCCATCTTGCTGTGTGCCCCCTGCCAGCTCTCTCCCGTGGTGCTGAAACCTTTCTCAGCCTCTGCAGGGCCGTGACACGCTGTCCCCACGTGTGTTCATGGATTGCATGTTGTGCCACCACACTCCTGTCTAAAAATAGACCCTTCCCCAGCAGGGTGGTGAGGATTCTCCAGCCCGCAGTCACATCACTCACAGCACCCCGCACTCAGCATCAAGGCTAGCCTCCAGGGTGAAAGGTCACTCCTGGGCATCCCTCAGTCAGGTCGGCACCCCACTCTCGGGTTCACATCGTCAACAAAGAGGCGTGGAGATGAACAGCACGGCAAGACGACCCATTCCTCTGATTCCTCCAGGCTGAGACCAGAATTGCACACAATATTCCAACAGTGGCCTCACCAATGTCCTGTACAGCCGCAACATGACCTCCCAACTCCTGTACTCAATACTCTGACCAATAAAGGAAAGCATACCAAACACCTTCTTCACTATCCTATCCACCTGCAACTCCACTTTCAAGGAGCTATGAACCTGCACTCCAAGGTCTCTTTGTTCAGCAACACTCCCTGGGGCCTGACCATTAAGTGGATAGGTCCTGCTAAGATTTGCTGGCTCAGGGGGTTAGCGCTGTGTCCTCACGGCGCCAGGGACCCAAGTTCGATTCCAACCTCGGGGCAACTGTCTGTGTGGAGTTTGCACGTTCTCTCCATGTCAGCGTAGATATAATCCGGGTGCTCCGGTTTCCTCCCACAGTCCAGGGATGTGTAGGTCAGGGTGGATTGGCCATGCTAAATTGTCCCATAGTGCCCAGGGATGTGCAGGTTAGGGTGGATTGGCCATGCTAAATTGTCCCATAGTGCCCAGGGATGTGCAGGTTAGGGTGGATTGGCCATGCTATATTGTCCCATAGTGCCCAGGGATGTGCAGGTTAGGGTGGATTGGCCGTGCTAAATTGTCCCATAGTGCCCAGAGATGTGCAGGTTAGGGTGGATTGGCCATGCTATATTGTCCCATAGTGCCCAGGGATGTGCAGGTTAGGGTGGATTGGCCATGCTAAATTGTCCCATAGTGCCCAGAGATGTGCAGGTTAGGGTGGATTGGCCGTGCTAAATTGTCCCACAGTGCCCAGGGATGTGCAGGTTAGGGTGGATTGGCCGTGCTAAATTGTCCCATAGTGCCCAGGGATGTGCAGGTTAGGGTGGATTGGCCGTGCTAAATTGTCCCATAGTGTCCAGGGATGTGCAGGTTAGGGTGGATTGGCCATGCTAAATTGTCCCATAGCGTTAGGGGCATTAGTCAGGGTTACATGTCGGGTCGGCGGGTCAGTGTGGACTTGTTGGGCTGGACGTCCTGTTTCCACACTGTGAGGGAATCTGATCTCTCTGACTCTCTGTCTGTGTAGTGTCTGTCTCTGTGATGTTTCCCCAGGGGGTGACCAGTCCCAACATTCTGCACTCCCCGCTGTTGGGCTCCCCTGTAACGCTGGGAACTTTGGGAAAGATTTGCGTTCCCAAAATGCAGCACCTGACATTTATCTGAATTAAACTCCATCTGCCACTTCTCAGCCCATTGGCCCATCTGGTCCAGATCCTGTTGTAACCTGAGGGAACCCTCTTCGCTGTCCACTACGCCTCCAATGTTGGCGTCATTCGCAAACTGACTAACTGTACCTCTTATGCTCACATCCAAATCATTTATGTAAATGACCAAAAGTAGAGGGCCCAGCCCCGATCCTTGTGGCACTCCACTGGTCACAGGCCTCCAGCCTGAAAAACAACCCTGCACTACCACCTTTGGACTTGAAGGTGAACAGGGAGCAGAAACTGAACTGGACTCAGCGCACAGGGGCCAGGAGGGGGGAGCAAAGGGCTAGTAGGAATCCCGGAGGCAAGTCAGCCAGGGGTCAGGGAGGGATTGGACGGAGGGAAGGAGGACAAATCAATGAAACCCGAGGAGGAGGAGGGTGGAGTGTCAGACCAGCCAGGGGATGGCAGCGGGCAGAGCGGCCTTACTCCCACTCCCCTGCCCGCCTTCCGCTCCGATCGCTCCCGACCTTCCGATCCAGACCGGGCTGCCGTTCAGCCCGTCGGGCCAGCTCCAGCCGATCGGTGAGGTGAGGTGAGGTGAGGTGAGGTGGGGGGGGGGGGGGGGGGGGGGGGGGGGGGGGGGGGGGGGGAGGGCTCTTCTCGGCCTTCACTCCGCCCTCCCCTTCCCCCCGGCGGCCCGCTCTGCCGAACCCGATCACCGGCTGACAATCCCCCCTCCCCCCTCCCCCGTCGGAAAATCTCCCTCAACCTCTCGGGGAGGACGGCTATCCGTGAGGGAACCATCGCGGTCAGTCCGCCCCCACCTCGCGCCCCGCGCCTCGATCCGAACCCGCGCCTCGATCCGAACCCGCGCCTCGATCCGAACCCGCGCCTCCCTCAACTCGAGCCACTGTTCAGTCTCTACCTCGGTCTCCCCTCAGGTACCACGGGGACCCTCCTCTCAGCCCCTCCCCCCCAGTATAACCACCTCCCCCCCGCCCCCTCACACCCCCCCAGTATAACCACCTCCCCCCTCAGACCCCCCCCAGTATAACCACCTTCCCCCCTCCCCCTCACACCCCCCCAGTACAACCACCTCCCCCCTCAGACCCCCCCCAGTATAACCACCTCTCCCCTCACACCCCCCCAGTATAACCATCTCCCCCCTCCCCCTCACACCCCCCCCAGTATAACCACCTCCCCCCTCACACCCCCCCCAGTATAACCACCTCCCCCCTCACAGCCCCCCAGTATAACCACCTCCCCCTCCCCCCCAGTATAACCACCTTCTCCCCTCCCCCTCACACCCCCCCCAGTATAACCACCTTCTCCCCTCCCCCTCACACCCCCCCCCAGTATAACCACCTTCTCCCCTCCCCCTCACACCCCCCCCCAGTATAACCACCTTCTCCCCTCCCCCTCACACCCCCCCCCAGTATAACCACCTTCTCCCCTCCCCCTCACACCCCCCCCCCAGTATAACCACCTTCCCCCCTCCCCCTCACACCCCCCCCCAGTATAACCACCTCACCCCTCCCCCCTCAGACCCCCCCCCCCCCAGTATAACTACATTTTCCACCCCCCCAACTCTCCCCACCCTGAGAGGGTGTCCCTGTTCACCCGAGGATGGGGGTGGGAGCCGAGAGAGCGACAAGAGACCAGACGCCAGACCCAATTCGTAAATGTCACTGTTTTTAATTTTTTTTTCTTTCCCCCACCCCTCCCACCCCCAGCCCCCCACCTCCCACCCTCACCCCCACCCCCACCCCAGCCCCAGCCCGAACGATACAGCGTTTGATAGCGACTGTGAGCCCGACACGTTCCATCTTCGGTTTATTTACAGAGTCCGTAGGGTAAGGGGGGGCAAGGGAGTGAGGGGGGGCAAGAGGGTGAGGGGGGGCAAGAGGGTGAGGGGGGGCAAGGGGGTGGGCAAGGGGGTAATGGGGCAAGGGGGTGAGGGGGGGCAAGGGGGTGAGGGGGGCAAGGGGGTGGGCAAGGGGGTGAGGGGGGGCAAGGGGGTGAGGGGGCAAGGGGGTGAGGGGGGCAAGGGGGTGGGCAAGGGGTTGGCAGTCAGATAGAGAGGCAACGTGTGGGGGTCGTGGTGGGAAGGTCTGCAGACTCAGGACGGGGTTGGGGGCTGGAAAGGGCACCTGAGGGGGAGTCTCTGGGCACAGTGGAGTTGGGGTGGGGGGGTGTTCAATTGGTCCTTTCGATTGTCCTTCTTGATGCCCCCAATACCCCCCTAACTCCTCCCCCCCCCCCCCCCCCCCCCCCGCCCCCACCTCCTGGGTACACTGCGCCAACCTCCCACCACCCCCCCACCCACAAGGGGCAGCGCTGGCACTCCCAGTGTCACCCCGTCTGACCCAAACCACCTCGAGGGAAGGTGCCTCACACTTCACCGCCCTCATCGCCCCCTTCCTGTCTCGCCTAGGCCCCCCCTCCCCCCCACCTCCTCAATTCCCTCATCCCCCAACCCCCACTCCTACCCCCAGCTGGGGGGGGGGGGGGGGGGGGGAAACGATGGGAGTCACTCACATCAGTTTCGGTCAGGTCCTTTCTGATGACCTGTCCGTATGGGATGGTTGGCGGGAAGGGGTGCAAAATGGCTTCCCTGCCTCTCGCCCCCTCCCCGGTTGGAGGTGGAACAGAATTTGCCCCCACCCCCCCCCCCCCCCCCCCCCCCCCCATAAACAACACCCTTGCCCCCCAACTCCTTTCCCGGTTGGAAAGCGTCTCTGACGACGAAAGGCAAGATGGCCGACTGTGCCACAACCACACCCCGCCCCGAACAGAGAGGTGAAGGGAACTGGGGAGAGGGGAATGGGGGGATGGGGGAGATGGGGATGGGAGAGATGGGGGGATGGGGGAGATGGGGATGGGGGAGATGGGGATGGGGGAGATGGGGGAGATGGGGATGGGGGAGATGGGTACAACGGAGAACTCTGTAAGTACCACTCGTGCGCGCACACCCACTCCCCAACCCCCTCCCCCACACTCGCAAGCCTCACAAGGGTCAAAGGTGGGGGCTAGGCGGGGTGAGGGGTGAGGGGTGGGGGGTGTGAAGAGATCGGATTAGGCGTTCAACCGTAAGGTCAGAAAGGAGGGGGAGACTACGCAGAGGTCCCCTGGATGTTGGACAACACAAAATGGCAGCAGAGTCGACAGGGTAGGCCGTCCCTTCGCCAATCGGTCTCCCAAAGAGATAGCACGGGGAGGAATCGCCCCCCTTTTGCTTTGCTGTGCCATCTTGCTGGGCTTTGAAGGTGGGCAAAGTGGGGGGGGGGGGGTGGTGTGTGGGAGGAAGGGGGTGCCCTGGCAGTGATCCCCAGCTGAGGAGACCGTCGGATTTGGTACCAGCCAGTAGGTGGCGCGCGGGGTGAGGGCTTCGGCTGGGTGGCAGTGCCACTCGGGGGGCTGGGGTGGGCACGGGTGCGCGCACAGGGTGGTGGGGGATAGCGGGGGAGGGGTGGTCCAGTGCTGACCCGTCTAACACACTGCCATCGCCACCCTCCAGGAGGGCGAACTTCTAGGGGGGACAACCCTAAGGTGGGGGGTGGGGGAGGAGGGGGAGGGGGCAAAAGCAGGAGGGGAGGATAGAGGCGACGCCCGCTCCCCACCCCTCCCCCTGCCACCCCCCCCACCTCGAATTGAAAGGCACGTTTAGAAAAGGGATTGTCAGATTGTCCTGCCCCCCCCCGCGCGCCCGTTCCCTCCCGCCCTCAACGAAAAAAAACCCTGCCCGCCAACCCCAGCCCGTTCTTCCATCCTGAAGATCACTCTCCCTCCACCCCCCACCCAATCCCTCAACCACTGCTTCCTTCCCCACCCCTTGACCCAAGCTAACTGACCACAGGCCTCATATGAAGGGGTAGGCCCACATTTTGCTGGCGGAGGGCTGGGTGGGGATCTTGATGGGCAGCAGGGCACAGAGATCAGGAAAGATGCCCCTAACTCTCTCGCGCGGGGAGGGGGGTTGGGTGAGATTTGGCCTCCAATGTTCTCCATCCTACTTTTGTGGCCAAACCTTATCCCATCGCCTCCCTTCCCCAAACGCCCAAAGAAACCCCATTTCTCTCGACCGTCCAAGCCCCAGCCCAGCCGTAGTAAAACGATTCCATAAATAGGATTTAAAACATTTATTAATCTTGTACTTTTTAACAAAAAAAATAGGAAGAGTTAAGAAAAGGACAGAGGCACCGCTCCTCAGCATCGCCGGCTCTTTCCCATGAGTCAGTTAGGCTGTGCCCAGCGGCCATTTTGAGACAGAGAAGTGGCCGACTGGGAGGGTGTTTCTAAAATAAAAAGATCCATTAAAATGGCCGCTCCTCGTCAAAGTGGCAAATGAGACCTTTAAGTCGGGTTGGGGGTCGGGTGGGGTGATTTGGGTTCTGGGGGGTTGGCAGTGAGATGGTAGCTAAGGGTGTGCGTTTTGGAAAGGTGGGGTTGTGAGGGATTTGGGGTCGGAGGTCGGGGGGGGGTAAGCGGCTGGTGAAGGTCAAAGTTCAAGCCAAGCTTGAAGGCAGCTGCAAGGACGCCTCGAAAGGCCGTCGCGTTTTAGGCCGCCACAAAATGGCCGCCGTTGCCCACGGCGACCCCCACACTCCGAAAAGGGGAAATAAAGGCCTCAGGAAAGGGTTGCCCCCCCCCACCCCCACCCCCACCCTACCTCACGAATAAAAACAGCCTATCCGCACCCTCCACCATCGCCCACCCAAATAAAAACTCACCCCCCCCCCACACAGTACTCCGGGAGCGGGTTACCATGGGAGCGACACTGGGCGGCCATGTTGGCAGGAGCAATGTCTATGGAGGGTGGGGAAGAGGGCCAACAGGGTGGGGTCCGGCGGGGGGGGGGGGGCGGGTAGGGAGCAGCGGACGTAGAAAAAGAGCTCGCGAGAGAAATCACCGTATAATTCTAAAACCAAAAGCGAGTAAGGCAATAAAAAGAGAATTTGGAAGTTTCCCTCCTCCCCTCCCACCCACCCACCCTCCCTCCCTCCCTCCCGAAATTTCCCTCTTTTTTCAGTTACAAGTTTAAAAAATACAATCCCCCCCACCTCCCCTCCCTCCCCCCCCCCCCACCCAAACCCCTTACACCAGGCGAATTAAAACGCCAGAAATTCCATTTACTTATTCGGTAATTTGATTTTGTTAATAATAATAATAAAAAAAAAGACGATAGGGCGGGTCTTGAGCAGCGAGGGTCGGAGGGGCGTTCGGGGGAGGGGGATAATCTCCTCGTTAAATCCACCCCCTCCCCTCAAACATGGCAAGCCCCTGCCCACCCGCCAGCCACCCCCCCCCCACCCTCTCAACGCCAACCCCGCTCAGGAGTCGATTAAGGCACCTTGGCACCATCGGGGTCAAGGGTCACATTTGGGCGACATTTTTCTTTTCTGTAGAAACAAGGTTGGGGGAGGGGGGGGTTAGAGATATTGTTGTCCCCCTCCCACTGTCCCCTCTAGAGGAGGGGGGGGGGGGTTGTGGGGAGGAGAGATGCCAAAAAAATAATAAAAGGGGGAGTGAGGGGGGGTTGGGGGGGGGGAGAGACCGCGGAGTCACAACGCCTCCTTGTTCTCCAGGGAGAGCTCGGCAGTGGCCTGTTGGAGGTCGGTGCTCTCCCGTCGGGCGCCCCCAGGGCAGCCTGCCGGGTCCTCGGGCCGCGGCTTCTTGTCGTCCATCTGGTCGCCGCCAGCGACGGCGGCGGCCGCCCCTCCGGCCCTCTGGTCCTCGCTCCAGCGCCTCTTGAAGCGGAGCTTCAGGGGGATGCATCGGGAGTCGGGCTGAGGGGCCGCAGGGGCCTGGGCAGGAGGAGGTGGTGGCGGTGGTGGCGGAGGGGCAGGGGCAGCGACGGCGGGCACCTCGGCCGCCGGGGTCTTGAACACCTCCTCGTCGCTCTCCTCCTCGCTGATGTCCGTCACCTCGACCGTCACGTCCTCCTCCTCCTCCTCCTCCTCCTCTTCGGGCTCCGAGATGGGCTCCACCTTGATCTGGGGAAGGGGCCTGGTGCCGCTGCAGCCTGGGGCCTCCTCAGGCTCCGGGCCTAGCGGAGGCTGAGGCCTGGCCTTGTCGCGGTTCTTGCGGCCCGGGGGCGGGGGCTGCAGCTTGAACTTGAAGGAGGGTGGCTCTTCCGGTCCCAGGGGGGGCAGGGCCAAGGAGGGCAGGGCCAGAGGCGGGTGGTGAGGGTGGTGGTGGGCGCCGGCGGCGCCAGGCTTAGCCTCCAGCCTCTGGGGTTGCGGCACCACGATGTTGGGGTAGTGCAGGAAGGCGCGCGGGCTGAGGTGGTAGTTGAAGACGCTCTGGGTGTGCGCCTGCAGGTAGCGCTTCATGTCCTCCGGGTTGAAGGAGAAATGGCTGCCCCCCGGGTACATGGGGCTGAGGCTGGGCGACGGCGTGTAGCTCAGGTGGGTGGGGGTGACCGACAGGGCGGGCGAGAGGGTGGGCGCCAGCCCCAGGCCCGGACCCGCCCCCATGGGGGAGGCTGGGAAGGGGCTGAGGGGGTCCGGGTGCAGGCGCCGGGGGTAGAGGCGGAACAGGCCCGAGGCTGCGGCCGGGCGCAGGCCGTTCAGCTCGGAGCCGGCAGCTGTGGACATGGCGGCGGCGGCCGCCGCGGCGGCTGCTCCCCGCCGCTCCTCGGCCTGCAGGCCGTCCTCCAGCTCCGAGGCGACGGACGTGCCGTCGCTGCAGTCGCTGACCGAGCCCCGGGCCAGGCGCCGGCCCAGCACCGAGTACGGAGCGGGGGACCTCAACTCCTCCACAGGGGACAGCACCTCCGATGGGGTGGACGGGGGGAACCGGAAATGGCTGGAGCCCGTGGGGACAGGGGGCGCGCTCTGAGGGACCGCCCCGCCTGGGGGGAGGGGCAGAGAGCGAGAGACGGGGTCAAGGGTGAGAGAGAGAGAGGGTCAAAGGGGAGGGAGAAGGTCAAAGGGGAGAGAGACGGTCAACGGTGACAGGGAGGGTAAAGGGTGAGAGAGGGGGTCAAGGGTGAGAGAGGGTAAAGAGAGAGGGTCAAGGGTGATGGAGGGTCAAGGGTGAGAGAGGGTCAAGGGTGACAGGGAGGTTCAAGGGTGAGAGAGAGAGGGTCAAGGGTGGGAGAGAGAGGGTCAAAGGGGAGAGAGAGAGGGTCAAAGGGGAGAGAGAGAAGGTCAACAGTGACAGGGAGGGTAAAGGGTGAGAGAGGGGGTCAAGGGTGAGAGAGGGTAAAGAGAGAGGGTCGAGGGTGATGGAGGGTCAAGGGTGAGAGAGGGTCAAGGGTGTGAGAGAGACGTTCAAGGGTGACAGGGAGGTTCAAGGGTGAGAAAGAGAGGGTCAAGGGTGATGGAAGGTCAAGGGTGAGAGAGTGAGTCAAAGGGAGAGAGAGGGTCAAGGGTGGGACAGGGAGGGTCAAGGGTGAGAGAGGGTCAAAGGTGAGAGAGTGGGGCAAGGGTGAGAGAGAGAGGGTCAAGAGTGAGAGAGGGTAAAGAGAGAGGGTCAAGGGTGGGAGGGAGGGTCAAGGGCGACAGGGAGGTTCAAGGGTGAGAGAGGGAGGGTCAAGGGTGAGAGAGGGAGAGGGGGTCAAGGGTGAGAGAGGGTCAAGGGTGACAGGGAGGATCAAAGGTGTGAGAGAGAGAGGGTCAAGGGTGAGAGAGGGAGAGGGGGTCAAGGGTAAGAGAGGGTCACGGGTGACCGGGAGGGTCAAGGGTGAGAGAGGGTTAAAGGTGAGAGAGTGGGTCAAGGGTGAGAGAGACAGGGTCAAGGGTGAGAGAGGGAGGGTCAAGGGTGAGAGAGGGAGGGTCAAGGGTAAGAGAGAGAGGGTCAAGGGTAAGAGAGAGAGGGTAAGGGAGAGAGAGATGTTCAAGAGTGAGAGAGAGAGGCAAAGAGGGAGACAGGAAGGGGGCAAAGCGAGAGAGGAGGGAATGGCGGGGGGGGGGGAGGAAGAGAGAGAGATATTGAGGTTAATACAATACACATTTCCTGATATGAACTGATCCCCTATCCCAAACTCCCCTTCCAATATATCGTCCCTTTGCCATCCCAAACCAGGCACATCCCAGCTCCCGGGATAGATCTGTCATCCCCACTCCCACCTCCCACAGCCCCCCCCCCGATGGACAGACCAGTCAGGCTAATGACAGGATAACGTGGCCCAGGAACACCCCCCCCCCATCCACAAACACCCCTCCCAGGGGGACTGGCTGGGGAGAGGGGAGGGCAGTGAGTAGGTCAGACACGGCCCACGCCCTCCACATTCCAGTCTCCCCCGGGGCTGGGGAGAGCCGGAAGATCGACAACTCGGGATGTGAAGCTGCTGTAGTCGAACAGCTCCCCGAGTACGGACAGAGAGGGGGGGGGATAGGCAGCTGTCCAGGGGCGGTCACTGAGCGACAAAGGGAGGAGGGACAGGTAGCAGGTTCTAAACAGGCTGGAAGGATGGCACATCAACATGGGGGTGCATCACCCAGGGGGGGAGAGAGAGAGAGAGAGAGAGAGAGGGAGGGGTGATGAGGGACAGAAGTGGAAGGGGGAGAGGGAGATGAGGTGGGGGGGGAACAGGGATGGGTGCAGAGATAGGGAGAGAGGAGAGAAAGAGAGAGGGAAGAGATTGGAGCGAGACAGAGAGAGGGGGGGAAGAGAGAGGGAGAGAGAACGGGGGGGGGGGGACAACAGAGACAGAGGTTTAAGGAGGTGGTGGGATAGGAAGGAGAGGGATAGATGCAGAGGTGGGGTAAGAAGGGGGGAGAGTGAGAGAGGAGAGAAAGAGCGGGAGAGAGAGAGGGAGGGGGGGAGAGAGAGAGAGAGAGGGAGAAAGAGAGCGGGAGAGAGAGAGGGAGAAGGGGGGAGAGAGAGAGAGAGAGAGGGAGAAAGAGAGCAGGAGAGAGAGGGAGGGGGGGAGAGAGAGAGAGAGAGGGAGAAAGAGAGCAGGAGAGAGAGAGGGAGAAAGAGAGCAGGAGAGAGAGAGGGAGAAGGAGAGGGGGGGGAGAGAGAGAGAGAGGGAGGAAGAGAGTGGGAGAGAGAGGGAGAAGGGAGAGAGAGAGAGGGGGAGAGAAGGGGAGAGAGAGAGAGAGAGAGAGAGAAAGAGAGCAGGAGAGAGAGAGCAGAAGGAGAGCAGGAGAGAGAGAGGGAGAAAGAGAGCGGGAGAGAGAGGGAGAAGGGGAGAGAGAGGGAGAAGGAGAGGGAAGAGAGAGAGGGAGGAGGAAAGCGAGAGAGAGGGAGAAGGAAAGCGAGAGAGAGGGAGGAGGATGCTGCCTGTATTGTGTGCTGGCCCGGCTGGGAAATGGCAGCAGATGGTGTGGGATGTGAGGAGGCTGTGTGCGAGCTATATTTAGAGCCGTGAGCACTGAGTGTGGGAGAGAGAGAGTGAGAGAGGAGGAGAGAGGAGAGAGAGAGAGAGAGAGAGAGCGAGCCAGCGATGAGCACACAGAGCTGCCTCCTCCCCGCAGGCTCCAGTCAGCTCAGGGTCAGAGCCAGCGAGCGGAGAGTCCCCCACCCAGGGCCAGGAGGGAGAACCGATGGGGAACCCCCCCAAAAACCACGCACTCCCGGGCCAGCACGCCACCCAATCACCGGCTGCTCGGCCACATAAGGCTTCACCCACCCCCCGACTGTAATCCAAATCCCAGCTCCCGGGATAAATCTGTCCCCCCTCTAACCCTCACAGCCCAGGTATACCGGAACAGAAGGTGGCCATTCAGCCCCTCCTTCGGCAGCCTGTTAGACCCGCAGGGAGCGCTCCATGTTAGTTGAGTGTCGGGGTGTTCTGATGTACTTACCCATGTCAATGAAAGGGTAGTTCACCAACACCAGTTTGTTAAAGTTGAACTTGTACGTAAAGCGTTTGCCTTTGGTCTTATGGAGGATGCGTTTGTTGTAGTAATACCTACAGGATCCAGACGGAGAGAGAGGAACCAGTCAGAACCTCGCCCAGCGGCAACACACACTCCATCACACAGGGGCCAGCTGCACTGTCAGAGCGTCAGTGCTGAGGGAGTGGGCACTGTCGGAGGGTCAGTGCTGAGGGAGCGCCGCACTGTGGGAGGGTCAGTGCTGAGGGAGTGCCGCACTGTCGGAGGGTCAGTGCTGAGGGAGTGCCGCACTGTCGGAGGGTCAGTGCTGAGGGAGTGCCGCACTGTCGGAGGGTCAGTGCTGAGGGAGCGCCGCACTGTCGGAGGGTCAGTGCTGAGTGAGCGCCGCACTGTCGGAGCGTCAGTGCTGAGGGAGTGCCGCACTGTGGGAGGGTCAGTGCTGAGGGAGAGCCCCACTGTCGGAGGGTCAGTGCTGAGGGAGTGCCGCACTGTCGGGGGATCAGTGCTGAGGGATTGCCGCACTGTCGGAAGGTCAGTGCTGAGGGAGTGCCGCACTGTCGGAGGGTCAGTGCTGAGGGAGTGCCGCACTGTCGGAGGCTCAGTGCTGAGGGAGTGCCGCACTGTGGGAGGGTCAGTGCTGAGGGAGTGGGCACTGTCGGAGGGTCAGTGCTGAGGGAGTGCCGCACTGTGGGAGGGTCAGTGCTGAGGGAGTGCCGCACTGTCGGAGGGTCAGTGCTGAGGGAGCGCCGCACTGTCGGAGGGTCAGTGCTGAGGGAGCGCCGCACTGTCGGAGGGTCAGTGCTGAGGGAGCGCCGCACTGTCGGAGGGTCAGTGCTGAGTGAGCGCCGCACTGTCGGAGCGTCAGTGCTGAGGGAGTGCCGCACTGTGGGAGGGTCAGTGCTGAGGGAGTGCCCCACTGTCGGAGGGTCAGTGCTGAGGGAGTGCCGCACTGTCGGAGGATCAGTGCTTAGGGATTGCCGCACTGTCAGAGGGTCAGCGCTGAGGGAGTGCCGCACTGTCGGAGGGTCAGTGCTGAGGGAGTGCCGCACTGTGGGAGGGTCAGTGCTGAGGGAGTGGGCACGGTGGGAGGGTCAGTGCTGAGGGAGTGGGCACTGTCGGAGGGTCAGTGCTGAGGGAGTACCGCACTGTCACAGGGTCAGTGCTGAGGGAGGGCCGCACTGTCAGAGGGTCAGTGCTGAGGGAGTGCCGCACTGTGGGAGGGTCAGTGCTGAGGGAGTGCCGCACTGTCGGAGGGTCAGTGCTGAGGGAGTGCCGCACTGTCAGAGGGTCAGTCCTGACGGAATGCCGCACTGTGGGAGGGTCAGTGCTGAGGGAGTGGGCACTGTGGGAGGGTCAGTGCTGAGGGAGTGGGCACTGTCGGAGGGTCAGTGCTGAGGGAGTGGGCACTGAGGACTGTTGTTAGTGGGTTGGTTACTGTGGAGATGGGTGTTGGGGGAGGAGGGGTGTTGGTAGGGACCCTTGTTCCTGGTTCCCAGGGTAACTCTTTCCCCGTTCTGACCAGGGTCGTTGCCGTCCCAGTGAGGAACACAGTCACAGATCCTGCTGGGAATGCCTCATGAAATGACCTCAGCTCACCATCCCCTGAATCGTGTGTGTGTGTGTGTGTGTGTGTGTGTGTGTGTGTGTGTGTGTGTGTGTGTGTGTGTGTGTGTGTGTGTGTGTGTGTGAGCTCATCCGTGGCCATTAATCTGCTACACCCTGTCTCTGCCCCCTTCTCTCTCTCTCTGTCTCCCCCCCACCCAGCCCCATCCCCCCACCTCCCCGTGCCCCCCCTGGGCCTGAGGGTGGGTGGTGCTGCTGTTTTCCCTTGGCTGTGCCCTGCAGCCTGACAGGGGGTGGGGATCTCCCAGTCAGGCTGCTGCTATCTCCCTGCTTCCCCTTGGCAAAGAGATCAAAGCCTTGGCAGTCAGAGCGGCACTTTGTAATGAGAATAAAGACAGCCCTGGTGGCTGGCTGTGTCTGTGTGTCTGTGTGTGTGTCTCTGTGTGTGTCTGTGTGTGTGGGGTTGTGTGTGTGAGTGTGTGTGTGTGTGTGTGTGTCTGTTGGGGCTCAGCACTGACCCTCCGACAGTGCGGCACTCCCTCAGCACTCACCCTCTGACACAGCGGCACTCCCTCAGCACTGACCCTCCGACAGTGCGGCACTCCCTCAGCACTGACCCTCTGACAGTGCCCACTCCCTCAGCACTGACCCTCCCACAGTGCGGCACTCCCTCAGCACTGACCCTCTGACAGTGCCCACTCACTCAGCACTGACCCTCCCACAGTGCGGCACTCCCTCAGCACTGACCCTCCCACAGTGCCCACTCACTCAGCACTGATCCCCCGACAGTGCCCACTCACTCAGCACTGACCCTCCCACAGTGCCCACTCCCTCAGCACTGATCCCCCGACAGTGCCCACTCCCTCAGCACTGACCCTCCGACAGTGCGGCACTCCCTCAGCACTGACCCTCCCACAGTGCCCACTCCCTCAGCACTGACCCTCCCACAGTGCGGCACTCCCTCAGCACTGACCCTCTGACAGTGCCCACTCACTCAGCACTGACCCTCCCACAGTGCCCACTCCCTCAGCACTGATCCCCCGACAGTGCCCACTCACTCAGCACTGACCCTCCCACAGTGCCCACTCCCTCAGCACTGACCCTCTGACAGTGCCCACTCCCTCAGCACTGACCCTCCGACAGTGCCCACTCCCTCAGCACTGACCCTCTCACAGTGCAGCACTCCCTCAGCACTGACCCTCCGACAGTGCGGCACTCCCTCAGCACTGACCCTCCGACAGTGCGGCACTCCCTCAGCACTGACCCTCCCACAGTGCGGCACTCCCTCCGCACTGACCCTCCCACAGTGCGGCACTCCCTCAGCACTGACCCTCCCACAGTGCGGCACTCCCTCAGCACTGACCCTCCCACAGTGCGGCACTCCCTCAGCACTGACCCTCCGACAGTGCGGCCCTCCCTCAGCACTGACCCTCTGACAGTGCCCACTCCCTCAGCACTGACCCTCCCACAGTGCGGCACTCCCTCAGCACTGACCCTCCCACAGTGCGGCACTCCCTCAGCACAGGACCCTCTCCAATTTAATAACATCCTTCCTGTCGCACGGTGACTTGAACTGTACGCAGTACTCCAACAGTGGCCTACTGCAGAGCTGCCACGTGGCATCCCACTCCGATCCTCAATGAAGGCAAATGATTTGCTCTCCTCCCTTTCTAACTGCGATGACACCGTCAAGGGACTGTATACCCTCACCCCCTGAGTCTCTCTGGTTGACTACATTCCCCAGGGGGTCTACCATTAATTGTGTCGGACCCTCCCAGGGCCTTGGCCTAGCTGGGTTTGAGAAGGCCCAGCCTGAGGCCTAGTCGCCGCTCGAGCCCAGGCGCCTACCTGAGGGCCCGGCTCAGCTTGTCGTAGTTCATCTGCGGTTTGCACTTGCGGACGCCCCAGAGCCTGGCCACCTCGTCGGGGTCCTTGATGACAAACTCGCCGTAGTCGCCCTGCCAGGCGATGACATCGTGGTATTCCTCCTTCCGCAGCAGCTCCAGGATGAAATGCCAGAGCTGGATCTGCCGGGATCCGGGACTCGACTCGGGCTTGTAGGCCCAGTCCGGGAAGGCAAAACCTGCAGTGACAGAGAACCCACAATCAGCCGATCGGTGAACAGGCCGGACCCACACTCCACAATGTTATTATACACCAGGAATCGCTGGTTCAATTCCAGTCTGTAACTCCCTCCCGGGAGCTGTTATTCTGTATATAACCCACCCCGAACCCCTCGATTAGATTCCAGTCTGTAACTCCCTCCCGGGGAGCTGTTATTCTGTATATAACCCACCCCGAACCCCTCGATTATATTCCAATCTGTAACGCCCTCCCAGGGAGCTGTTATTCTGTATATAACCCACCCCGAACCCCTCGATTATATTCCAATCTGTAACTCCCTCCCAGGGAGCTGTTATTCTGTATATAACCCACCCCGAACCCCTCGATTAGATTCCAGGCTGTAACTCCCTTCTGGGTATCTGTTATTCTGTACATAACCCACCCCGAACCCCTCGATTATATTCCAGTCTGTAACCCACTCCCAGGGAGCTGTTATTCTGTATATAACCCACTCCGAACCCCTCAATTAGATTCCAGTCTGTAACCCACTCCTGGGGAGCTGTTATTCTGTATATAACCCACCCCGAACCCCTCGATTACATTCCAGTCTGTAACTCCCTCCAGGGTATCTGTTATTCTGTATATAACCCACCCCGAACCCCTCAATTAGATTCCAGTCTGTAACTCCCTCCCAGGGAGCTGTTATTCTGTATATAACCCACCCCGAACCCCTCGATTTGATTCTATACAGAAACCACCCTGAGCCCTTGATTCGATTCCAGTCTGTAACTCACTCTGGGACATTGGCTCCTGGAAATGTAAACACAGTCCCGGATTTGACAGTTTGGAATGAGGAGGCTATGAAGGGACCATTAACCTATTCGGGCCCTAGGCTTTAATCTGCAGACACAGAGCACCCTTGAGTAGTTCCAACACCTCAGACTGAGAGACACTCAGTGTCTGACAGTGCCAGTTCACTACAGTCTGTACGTCCTCAAGTCAGACACAGCACCGGGAGGCGGCGGCCAGTCAGAGACAGCAACCTGCTCCAGTCCACACACACACACGCACACACACAGGCACGCGCGCACACAGACACACACACACACACGGACATGCGCACACACACACGGAAACGCGCGCGCACGCACAGTCACACTCACACAGACACGCACACACACACACGCACACACACAGGCATGTGCACACGCACACAGGCACGCGCGCGCACACACACACACACACACACAGGCACGTGTGTACACACACACAGGCACGCGTACACAAGGACACACACACAGGCACGCTCACACACACGCACACACGGATACACACACACACACAGACATGCGCGCGCGCGCACACACACGGACACGAGCAAACACACACAGGCACACACACACACACGGACACGCGCACACACACACAGGCACGCGCGCGCGCGCACACACACACACGGACAAGCACACATACACAGACACACACACACACGGGCACACACACACACACGGGCACACACACACACACGGGCACACACACACACACACACGCCTGGTCCAGTAAACCTGGCCGGGCTGAGCTGCAGACAGCCAGACTGAAGCCTGGCGCTGAGACATGCCTTGCCGGGCCGAGACAGTTCCCGGCTGCCCAGCCACAGACATACCCCGGCACCCCCTGGCTCTGCTTCATCAACCTCCCGTGTACACATATCCCGTGTCTTTTAACATACTCCGCACACATATCCTCCATGTAACATGACAACTTGGGGCAAGGCAACTTCATACGACCCGAGGTGAGAAAGAGCTGGACTTCACACAAATAAAAGCACATTCCCAGTCAGTGCTGAGGGAGTGCCGCACTGTCAGAGGGTCAGTGCTGAGGGAGTGCCGCACTGTGGGAGGGTCAGTGCTGAGGGAGTGCCGCACTGTGGGAGGGTCAGTGCTGAGGGAGTGCCGCACTGTCGGAGGGTCAGTGCTGAGGGAGTGCCGCACTGTGGGAGGGTCAGTGCTGAGGGAGTGGGCACTGTCGGAGGGTCAGTGCTGAGGGAGTGCCGCACTGTCAGAGGGTCAGTGCTGAGGGAGTGCCGCACTGTCAGAGGGTCAGTGCTGAGGGAGTGCCGCACTGTCAGAGGGTCAGTACTGAGGGAGTGCCGCACTGTGGGAGGGTCAGTGCTGAGGGAGTGGGCACTGTCGGAGGGTCAGTGCTGAGGGAGTGCCGCACTGTCAGAGGGTCAGTGCTGAGGGAGTGCCGCACTGTGGGAGGGGGAGTGCCGCACTGTCAGAGGGTCAGTACTGAGGGAGTGCTGCACTGTCAGAGGGTCAGTGCTGAGGGAGTGCCGCACTGTCGGAGGGTCAGTGCTGAGGGAGTGCCGCACTGTCCGTCCGTCAGTGCTGAGGGAGTGCCGCACTGTCGGAGGGTCAGTGCTGAGGGAGTGCCGCACTGTCCGTCCGTCAGTGCTGAGGGAGTGCCGCACTGTCGGAGGGTCAGTGCTGAGGGAGTGCCACACTGTCGGAGGGTCAGTGCTGAGGGAGTGGGCACTGTCGGAGGGTCAGTGCTGAGAGAGGGCCGCACTGTCAGAGGGTCAGTGTTGAGGAAGCGCTGCACTGTCGGAGGGTCAGTGCTGAGGGAGTGCCGCACTGTGGGAGGGTCAGTGCTGAGGGAGTGGGCACTGTCGGAGGGTCAGTGCTGAGGGAGTGGGCACTGTGGGAGGGTCAGTGCTGAGGGAGTGCCGCACTGTGGGAGGGTCAGTGCTGAGGGAGTGGGCACTGTCGGAGGGTCAGTGCTGAGGGAGTGCCGCACTGTCGGAGGGTCAGTGCTGAGGGAGTGCCGCACTGTGGGAGGGTCAGTGCTGAGGGAGTGGGCACTGTCGGAGGGTCAGTGCTGAGGGAGTGCCGCACTGTCGGAGGGTCAGTGCTGAGGGAGTGCCGCACTGTGGGAGGGTCAGTGCTGAGGGAGTGCCGCACTGTCGGAGGGTCAGTGCTGAGGGAGTGCCGCACTGTGGGAGGGTCAGTGCTGAGGGAGTGGGCACTGTCGGAGGGTCAGTGCTGAGGGAGTGCCGCACTGTCGGAGGGTCAGTGCTGAGGGAGTGCCGCACTGTGGGAGGGTCAGTGCTGAGGGAGTGGGCACTGTCGGAGGGTCAGTGCTGAGGGAGTGCCGCACTGTCGGAGGGTCAGTGCTGAGGGAGTGCCGCACTGTGGGAGGGTCAGTGCTGAGGGAGTGCCGCACTGTCGGAGGGTCAGTGCTGAGGGAGTGCCGCACTGTCGGAGGGTCAGTGCTGCTGTGAATTGCAGGGATATATCTCCGGTGAAGAGATTGACGAATGATGTGCTTCAAAGTTCCCAAAACCCTCTGCCCTTCTATCATCTTGGAGCCAGTCACAAGTACAAGCAGAGAGCAGCTCCGTGCCTCAGACACTCCGAATCCAATTGCCAGCATTCCTAGTTCCCCGGAATGCCAGCAATTTCCTGAGGAATCCAGGAATCGTGGTCTGCACAAGCCCCGAGAGACACTGAGGTCAGGCAGTTTAGAGAGAGAGATAAAACCCGCTCTTGTTTAAAACCAGAGACAGCCGGTGGGGAGGGGGGAGGGAGGTGTAACCACCACACCTCAGACCAAACAGGAATCAGGGAGGGGGAGGGTCAGGGAACAGAGAGAGAGAGAGATGGAGGGACTGACAGAGAGAGAGAGAGATGGAGAGCCTGACAGAGAGGGACAGAGAGAGAGAGAGATGGAGGGACTGACAGAGAGAGGGCCAGAGATGGAGAGCCTGACAGAGAGGGACAGAGAGAGAGAGAGAGAGAGAGAGGGACTGACAGGGAGAAAGCCAGAGATGGAGAGACAGAGAGAGAGAGAGAGATGGAGGGACTGACAGAGAGAGAGAGAGATGGAGAGTCTGACAGAGAGGGACAGAGAGAGAGAGAGAGAGAGAGGGACTGACAGGGAGAAAGCCAGAGATGGAGAGACAGAGAGAGAGAGAGAGAGATGGAGGGACTGACAGGGAGGGACAGAGAGAGAGAGAGAGAGAGATGGAGGGACTGACAGGGAGGGACAGAGAGAGAGACTGACAGGGAGAGGGCCAGAGATGGAGAGACTGACAGAGAGAGAGAGAGAGAGAGAGAGAGATGGAGGGACTGACACAGAGAGGGCCAGAGATGAAGAGACAGACAGAGAGAGACAGAGAGAGAGAGAGAGAGACTGACAAAAAGAGGGACGGTGAGAATAACAGACAGATAGAGACAGAGGGAGAGAGAGAGAGAGAGACTGAGATAGAGAGAGAGTGACAGAGATAGTGAGAGACAGAGAGTGAGACAGAGGGAAGGAGAGAGAGTGGGACTGAGAGAGAGAGAGAGACAGAAAGAGAGATTGAGAGAGAGAGAGAGAAAGAGAGGGACTGACAGAGATGGACTGAGAGAGAGAGAGAGAGACAGAAAGAGAGAGATTGAGAGAGAGAGAGAGAGAGGGACTGTCAGAGAGAGACAGACTGAGAGAGAGAGAGAGAGAGAGAGAAAAACAGAGACAGATGAACTGACAGTGACGGACAGAGAGAGAGAGAGAGAGAGAGATGGACTGAGAGTGGTAGAGGCAGTCTGCGAGAGATGGAGAGGGACAGAGAGAGACAGAAACAAAGAGCAGAGGGGGGGGGAGACAGACAGAGAGAGGGAGAGAGAGGGAGAGGGGGGGAGAGAGGGGAAAAGAGGGCGAGAGGATGGGAGAAGAGGTGAGGGGGTGTGCTGAGTGGAAGGCTGTGACAGGGCAGGTAGGCCCATGGGGCTCGGTTTCCCTCAGTGCTGGACTCAGAGAGGACCAGAGCGTGTCAGTGTGACTCCTGCCCTGGCCAAACAGCCCACCCTCCCCCAGCTGTGCTAGCGTGGGCTGGGGGACTGTCATTGCGTCCCCTGGCACCCCACCCCCCTCCCCAAAGGCGTCTCTTTGAACACGGGGATGGGGCTGTTCCCAGGGGAGCCCAGGAGCTGGGAGTGCCCCGTGGAAAACTGGCTCTCCCCAATTAACTGGCACAGCCGCGTCATTCCCAACGGGAGCCAGGCCTGCCCCAGGAGAGGCCATTCCCTCCTGCCC
This sequence comes from Hemiscyllium ocellatum, assembly GCF_020745735.1. Taxonomy (NCBI): domain Eukaryota; kingdom Metazoa; phylum Chordata; class Chondrichthyes; order Orectolobiformes; family Hemiscylliidae; genus Hemiscyllium; species Hemiscyllium ocellatum. Next base: position 459,604 of record NW_026867524.1, read on the forward strand.
TCCCTCCCCCGAGGGATCTGATATACCCAGGGGGCAATACACCCCACCCCGTTCCTGATCCACCCGGGAGCAGACTGTGCCAACAACACAAATACATACATCACCACCTGGGGGGGGGGTGAGCAGGGGGGCACAGAGAGAGGGGGGGAGGGAGGGGGAGAGGGAGTGAGGGAGGGACAGGGGGATGGAGGAAGGGAGAGAGAGGGGGGAGGGAGGGGGGATAAGGGAGTGTGAGGGAGAGAGAAAGGGAGGGGGTGTGGAGGGAGGGAGAGAGAGGGGGATAAGGGAGTGTCAGGGGGAGAGAGAGAGAGAGAGAGAAAGGGAGGGGGTGTGGAGGGAGGGAGAGAGAGGGGGATAAGGGAGTGTCAGGGAGAGAGAGAGAGAGAGAGAGAGAGAAAGGGAGGGGGTGTGGAGGGAGGGAGAGAGAGGGGATAAGGGAGTGTCAGGGAGAGAGAGAGAGAGAGAGAGAGAGAAAGGGAGGGGGTGTGGAGGGAGGGAGAGAGAGGGGGATAAGGGAGTGTCAGGGAGAGAGAGAGAGAGGGAGGGGAGTGGAGGGAGAGGGGGATAAGGGAGTGTCAGGGGGAGAGAGAGAGAGGGAGGGGAGTGGAGGGAGAGGGGGATAAGGGAGTGTCAGGGAGAGGGAGAGAGAGAGTGTGGGGGAGAGAGAGGGGGATAAGGGAGTGTCAGGGAGAGAGAGAGAGAGGGAGGGGGTGGAGGGAGGGAGAGAGAGGGGGATAAGGGAGTGTCAGGGAGAGAGAGAGAGAGAGAGAAAGGGAGGGGGTGTGGAGGGAGGGAGAGAGAGGGGGATAAGGAAGTGTCAGGGGGAGAGAGAGAGAGGGAGGGGAGTGGAGGGAGAGGGGGATAAGGGAGTGTCAGGGGGAGAGAGAGAGAGGGAGGGGAGTGGAGGGAGAGGGGGATAAGGGAGTGTCAGGGAGAGGGAGAGAGAGAGTGTGGGGGGAGAGAGAGGGGGATAAGGGAGTGTCAGGGAGAGAGAGAGAGAGGGAGGGGAGTGGAGGGAGAGGGGGATAAGGGAGTGTCAGGGGGAGAGAGAGAGAGGGAGGGGAGTGGAGGGAGAGGGGGATAAGGGAGTGTCAGGGAGAGGGAGAGAGAGAGTGTGGGGGGAGAGAGAGGGGGATAAGGGAGTGTCAGGGAGAGAGAGAGAGAGGGAGGGGGTGGAGGGAGGGAGAGAGAGGGGGATAAGGGAGTGTCAGGGAGAGGGAGAGAGAGAGTGTGGGGGAGAGAGAGGGGGATAAGGGAGTGTCAGGGAGAGAGAGAGAGAGGGAGGGGGGTGAGGGAGGGAGAGAGGGGGATAAGAGAGTGTCAGGGAGAGCGGGGGAGGGGGAGAGGGAGAGGGAATGGGGGAGAGAGGGAGAGAGAGTGTGGGGGGAGAGAGAGAGGGGGATAAGGGAGAGTCAGGGGGAGAGAGAGAGAGTGGGGGGGAGGGATTGGGGAGAGGGAGTGGGGGGCAAGAGTGAGGGAGAGAGAGAGGAGGGAAGAGAGAGAGGAGGGGAGAGTGAGGGGGAGAGTGAAGGAGAGAGAGGAAGATAGAGGGAGAGAGACAGAGGGGGAGACCACAAGGGGGAGAGAGGGAATGACGTGAGGGGGAGAGAGAGAGAGAGACGGGGACAAAACAAGGGGGAGAGAGAGAGAGAGAGGGAGGGGGAGAAAGTGAGGGGGAGAATGAGAGGGGGATAAAAAGGGGGGAGAGAAAGGGGAGGGGAGAGAAAGTGGTGGGGGGGAGAGAGAGAAAAGGGGTAGAGACGGAGGTGGGGGTGGAGAGAGGAGGATAAGAGAGTAGGGAAGAGAGGGACGAGGGGCTGGGGAGACGGGGAAAGCAGCAAGGGGGGGCATGGAGGGAGGGGGAGAGAGAGAGTGTGAGAGAAAGAGAGAGAAAGGGAGGGAGAGAGCGACAGAAAGGGGGAGACAAAGAGCTACAGTAAAGGATCTCTGAGCTGAATGTTGCTGCCTGTTAATGTCAGTGAATGTGTCTACACACACCACTGAAAATCCTCTCCTCCCTCCCCAGACGCCTTTCCTGAGCTGCCTGCCTACATTCCAAGGGGCGTCACGAATGAAAAAAGAAAGACAAATAAAGAGGGAGCAGACGTGTTAGGATCTTGCGGCCTAGGGGTCAGGCCAGCCTCCTCAAACCTGGGGCCTGGAGTTGGCCGAGACTCTGGGACCCTTCGGGTTTTGGGGAACACAGGGTCTGACCCTCAAGCCTGCCCACCAGGCCTGGGGGTGGTGGGGCCTTGCACGGGCAGGCGAATATGGAGCCTGAGGCCTACTTGGCCAGGAGAGACTGCCCTGCCCTGCCCCCCAACCCCTCCCCCCCCCCGCCTGTGTTAGTCACGTCGCACTGTGAAAACGGATCCTATGGTACAGCTGGAGGGAAAACAGGGCCAGGCACCACTTGGAAATCCGCAAACTGAATCCAAGCCTTTGTCTCAGAGGCCAGGCTGTGTCAGACAGGCACCTCGCCCAACACTGGGGGAGCTCTCCACTGACAGCAACGCACACACGCCACATTCCTGCACACACACACACACTCTCACTCTCTCACACAAAAGTTGCTGCTGTACCATAGAGAGAGAACAGAGAGACCAACAGAAATCAACACACACGTGCAAAGGGTGATTCCACGTCTTGAGGTTTTGTCCAAAACGGTAGCCAAATAGGGAACAATACATGAGGGGACAGGTCTGTCACTGTGTTAACACTGGGGTACAGTACTGGTGGGGACAGGTCTGTCACTGTGTTAACACTGGGGTACAGTACTGGTGGGGACAGGTCTGTCACTGTGTAACACTGGGGTGCAGTACTGGTGGGGACAGGTCTGTCACTGTGTAACACTGGGGTACAGTACTGGTGGGGACAGGTCTGTCACTGTGTTAACACTGGAGTACAGTACTGGTGGGGACAGGTCTGTCCCTGTGTAACACTGGGGTACAGTACTGGTGGGGACAGGTCTGTCACTGTGTAACACTGGGGTACAGTACTGGTGGGGACAGGTCTGTCACTGTGTTAACACTGGGGTACAGTACTGGTGGGGACAGGTCTGTCACTGTGTAACACTGGGGTACAGTACTGGTGGGGACAGGTCTGTCCCTGAGTAACACTGGGGTACAGTACTGGTGGGGACAGGTCTGTCACTGTATAACACTGGGGTACAGTACTGGTGGGGACAGGTCTGTCACTGTGTAACACTGGGGTACAGTACTGGTGGGGACAGGTCTGTCCCTGTGTAACACTGGGGTACAGTACTGGTGGGGACAGGTCTGTCACTGTATAACACTGGGGTACAGTACTGGTGGGGACAGGTCTGTCACTGTATAACACTGGGGTACAGTACTGGTGGGGACAGGTCTGTCACTGTATAACACTGCGGTACAGTACTGGTTGGGACAGGTCTGTCCCTGTATAATACTGGGGTACAGTACTGGTGGGGACAGGTCTGTCACTGTATAACACTGCGGTACAGTACTGGTTGGGACAGGTCTGTCCCTGTGTTACACTGGGGTACAGTACTGGTGGGGACAGGTCTGTCACTGTGTAACACTGGGGTACAGTACTGGTGGGGACAGGTCTATCCCTGTGTTACACTGGGGTACAGTACTGGTGGGGACAGGTCTGTCACTGTGTAACACTGGGGTACAGTACTGGTTGGGACAGGTCTGTCCCTGTGTTACACTGGGGTACAGTACTGGTGGGGACAGGTCTGTCCCTGTGTAACACTGGGGTACAGTGCTGGTGGGGACAGGTCTGTCACTGTATAACACTGGGGTACAGTACTGGTGGGGACAGGTCTGTCCCTGTATAACACTGGGGTACAGTACTGGTGGGGACAGGTCTGTCACTGTGTAACACTGGGGTACAGTACTGGTGGGGACAGGTCTGTCACTGTGTAACACTGGGGTACAGTGCTGGTGGGGACAGGTCTGTCACTGTGTAACACTGGGGTACAGTGCTGGTGGGGACAGGTCTGTCACTGTATAACACTGGGGTACAGTGCTGGTGGGGACAGGTCTGTCGCTGTATAACACTGGGGTACAACACAAGATGAAACAGTGTTTTTAGGAACAGTCACTCGACCCAAAATGATAACTGTGCTTTCTCTCCACAGATGCAGCCTGACCTGCTGAAGTTTTTCCAAACAATTTCAATTTCAATTTCAGCGATAGCCTCTCTGACTTTGTTATACTCCAGAGGCCACAGCCCTGGCCTGACTGCTCTTAGTTCCTGAAATGATGCTCCCATTTTGGGGGGGTATTTGTCCTGGAAAAGCGACTCAGAGACGGTCCCCTGTGCAACCATCCTGCAGGGAAGCTGGTGTGCACGGTCGCCACCCGGGATCCCAGAGACGCTCTCTCTCCCAGTCGCTGACAGAGCGTCACCCTCAGCCTGTCCCTCCCTTGCGAGGAGTCACAACGTTTTTAGCTTTCCTGAAAGCTGGTGGGGTTGCGTGTCTGCTCCTTGACCCCTCAAGAGAGCCCCCCATGAGGGCGGCCGGAATGCTATTGCAAGATTCCAATGCCAAACCCTGCTCACTCTCTGGCACTGCCATGTCTCGCTCTCTGAGAGAGTTTAGGGTCAGGGAGGTGCAGAGAACACCATGTTGCGACTCTGCCTGACGCACACACAGAAACCAAGGCCCCTCCCCACCACTGCGCCCCGAGCTCTACAAGGGTGCCTGCTTCAGAATCCGACTGCGTTTTACTGTCTGAAATCAAACTAACCGGCTGAGGAGCGAGTGGGAGACAGAGCGACATGAATACAAGCCCCACCCCCCCCACCCCTGATCCGCACCACTCCAGAGATTTGGGGATCGTAATCCAGTCAGCACTGTCGGAGGGTCAGTGCTGAGGGAGCGGGCACTGTCGGAGGGTCAGTGCTGAGAGAGCGGGCACTGTCGGAGGGTCAGTGCTGAGGGAGTGCCGCACTGTCGGAGGGTCAGTGCTGAGGGAGTGCCGCACTGTGGGAGGGTCAGTGCTGAGGGAGTGCCGCACTGTCGGAGGGTCAGTGCTGAGGGAGTGGGCACTGTGGGAGGGTCAGTGCTGAGGGAGCGGGCACTGTCGGAGGGTCAGTGCTGAGGGAGTGGGCACTGTGGGAGGGTCAGTGCTGAGGGAGTGCCGCACTGTGGGAGGGCCAGTGCTGAGGGAGTGCCGCACTGTCGGAGGGTCAGTGCTGAGGGAGAGGGCACTGTGGGAGGGTCAGTGCTGAGGGAGTGCCGCACTGTCAGAGAGTCAGTGCTGAGGGAGTGCCGCACTGTCGGAGGGTCAGTGCTGAGGGAGTGGGCACTGTCGGAGGGTCAGTGCTGAGGGAGTGCCGCACTGTCAGAGAGTCAGTGCTGAGGGAGTGGGCACTGTCGGAGGGTCAGTGCTGAGGGAGTGCCGCACTGTCAGAGAGTCAGTGCTGAGGGAGTGCCGCACTGTCGGAGGGTCAGTGCTGAGGGAGTGGACACTGTCGGAGGGTCAGTGTGAGGGAGTGGGCACTGTCGGAGGGTCAGTGCTGAGGGAGTGCCGCACTGTGGGAGGGTCAGTGCTGAGGGAGTGCCACACTGTGGGAGGGTCAGTGCTGAGGGAGTCGGCACTGTCGGAGGGTCAGTGCTGAGGGAGTCGGCACAGTTTGGAAAGTCAAATTAAACCGACAGTTTGTGACGAGTGGGTCGGGCCTGGGGGAGTGTCGGTAGAACAGAAGGGAGCTTGGAGGTTGAGGTGCAGGGTTCTCTGAAGGGGGAGTCACAGGTGGACCGGGCAGTGAAGGTGGCACACAGGCCTTTAGCAGTCAGGGCACTGAGACGAGACAGAACATTGCTGTTATACGGGACGTGGGTCAGGCCGCACTTGGAGTAGTGTGTTCAGTCTGGACCACCTAGCTATCGGGAGGATGTTATGAACCTGGAAAGAGTGCAGAAGGAATTTACCAGGATGTTACCCAGGGATGGGCAGAGGTTGGACAAGTTCAGGCTTTTGTCTTTCGAGTGTAGGAGGTGGTGGTGGGGGGAAATCTTATCGAAGATCACGAGAGACATGGGGAGGGTGAATGCACTCCCAGGGATTTAGATTAGATTAGATTACTTACAGTGTGGAAACAGGCCCTTCGGCCCAACAAGTCCACACCGACCCGCCGAAGCGCCACCCACCCATACCCCTACATTTACCCCTTTACCTAACACGACGGGCAATTTAGCATGGCCAATTCACCCGACCCGCACATCTTTGTGACTGTGGGAGCAAACCCACGCAGACAAGGGGAGAACGTGCAAACTCCACACAGTCAGTCGCCCTGAGGCGGGAATTGAACCCGGGTCTCTGGCGCTGAGAGGCAGCAGCGCTAACCACTGTGCCACCGTGCCGAGATCGAGGACTAGAGGGCATCACCTCAAGGTTAGAGGGGGAAGAATAAAGGTGAATCTGAGGGTGGTAGGCATGTGGAATGAGCTGCCAGTGGAAGTGGTTGTGGTTGGTACACCTCAAAGGCATTTGGGCAAATAGACAGATAGGAAAGGTTTCAGAGCACGTGGGGCACGATCAGAGGGTGGTGCTGGTCAGGCAGCATCCGAGGAGCAGGAGAATCACGCAAAAGGAATGATCTCCACCTCCTCACAACCGCTGAGGAGGATCTGGGGTCAAGTGCAGGGAAACGGGGAGACAGTCTGGGGCAGTGTGGGCCGAAGGGTCTGTTTCCCTGCTTGTGTGGATGGCCTCCTGACCCACCCAATCCCCCTGGGCCAGGCCGCTCTGGTAGACGGGGCAGGGTGTGCCCTTCCACAGCAGCTCCTGCACGTCCAGCACACAGAGGGTTAAACGCAGCCCGCCCTCGCAAACAACCAAAAGGCCGTGGGTTCACCGCGGCTGAGGCAGGGAGAGGAGAGTCTGGCCAGAGTTCCCAGGCAGCGGCCAGCTCCCTCTCAACACAACCGCCCCTCCACCCCTCCAGTCAGTATCCATGACTCCAGACTCCAGCACGGCATCATGGTGTCCCCAAACCACAGAGAGCAGCTCCCAGGGAGAGAGAGGGGGGGGGAGGGGGAGGGAGGAGGGGGAGAGAGAGGGAGAGGGAGAGGGAGAGAGAGGGGGAGGGGGGAGGGGGAGGGGTGGGGGAGAGGAAAGGGAAAGAGGGGAGGGAGAGAGGGAGGGGGAGAGAGAGGAGTAGAGAGCGCAAGTGTGCTAGGGCAAGTGACAGGGAGTGAGTAGACGCAGCCCACTGTGCGCACAACCACAGCATCTTCACTTCCAGCCTCTCACGGAGTCAGGGGGGAGGGAAGAATTTCCTGAACGTGGGCCCAAGGCAGCTGTATGTCTGGCAGGTCGAGGGCAGGCAGCAACAAGAGAGGAGATTGTGTGAAATCGTAGAGCTGGAGGAAGCTGGGAGACAGGGAGGGGTCAGTGGGCGAGAGGCGAGTCAAAAATAAGATAAAGGCCTTGGAATGATTCGAACCCAAGGCCTAGAACTGAGAAAGCATCTCACTCCTTCATTGTCACCACCTCAATTCGATCACTCTCCCCTCCCCCAACTTTTCATCTCCCCCACTTCTGAAGTAAGGTCCATTTTGGAAGAGAGAGCTAGGCCTCAAGTGCGGCCTACTCAAAAAGGCTGCAAAAGTCAACCATGAAGACGCTACCTTTGCTTGCTCGGGGTGGTGGGCAGGGGCGGGCGGATGTCAGTCCGGATCGAGGGCAGCACGACGTGGGCACACTCGTACCTTTTGAGCGAGGCGAGGCACAGAGGGAAGGGAAGAAAAATCAAAACGCAAGCACACAGGACCAAACGTGCTTCAGGTGACAACCAGCCCAGTCCGTTTTTACTGGCTTATCCTGCTGGGGTGGAAGAAGCAGGGTTGGAGGGTCGCAGGGGGCTAACACGGGGGGTGCGTAACCAAGGAAGACGCAAGTTAGCCAACCGGCTCCAGGTATCGATGGGCGCCCAGACAGCGGCTGCTGAGGCAGATCGATTGCTCAAGTGTCGCCACGCACCCCACCCCCTTCACACCTCCATCCCTTACACCACCCCCACCCCTTGCTCCTCGAGGCTAACATTCGGCCAACTAGAGAGAGCGCCACAGCCCTCCAGTAGGCCGCAGGCAGAGCCTGGGCCTGTCTTGCCTTGCACCCACTCCTCAGCCCTTCATCAGTACAGGCTGACCTGGAGCCAACCCTCGCATGATCACATGGTCCCACACCCAAAGTCAGTTGCTTGGCGACAGAGAGAGAGACAGACAGACAGACAGACAGACAGAGAAAAAGAGACCGGCAGAGACACAGAAAGATAGAGAGGATAAAAGAGGCCGAGAGAAAGGGCATCACGGTGGCACAGTGGTTAGTGCTGCTGCCTCACGGCGGCAGGAACCCAGGTTTGATTCCAGCCTCAGGGTGACTGTCTGTGGGGAGTTTGCACATTCTCCCCGTGTCTCCTCCGGGTGCTCCAGTTTCATCCCACAGTCCAAAGACGTGTAGGTCAGGGTGGATTGGCCATGCTAAATTGTCCCATAGTGCCCAGGGATGTACAGGTTAGGGTGGATTGGCCGTGCTAAATTGTCCCATAGTGCCCAGGGATGTGTAGGTCAGGGTGGATTGGCCGTGCTAAATTGTCCGATAGTGCCCAGGGATGTGCAGGTTAGGGTGGATTGGCCATGCTAAATTGTCCCATAGTGCCCAGGGATGTGTAGGTCAGGGTGGATTGGCCATGCTAAATTGTCCCGTAGTGCCAGGGATGTGCAGGTTAGGGTGGATTGGCCGTGCTAAATTGTCCCATAGTGCCCAGGGATGTGCAGGTTAGGGTGGATTGGCCGTGCTAAATTGTCCCATAGTGCCCAGGGATGTGCAGGTTAGGGTGGATTGGCCATGCTAAATTGTCCCATAGTGCCCAGGGATGTGCAGGTTAGGGGGGATTGGCCATGCTAAATTGTCCCATAGTGCCCAGGGATGTACAGGTTAGGGTGGATTGGTCAGGGGTAAATGCAGGGGAGGGGAATGGGTGTTTGGAGGGTCAGTGTGGACTTGTTGGGCCAAATGCCCTGTTTCCACTCTGTGGGGAATCTAAGATTCTATGAAAAAGAGAGAGAGAAAAAGAGAAAGAGATCTCTTGCTTCCTTGTTTGTTGCCATGGTCACAAACCCTATCACCGAGCGTGGCGATCTCAAGGTGATGCCAGAGCCATTACGTCACATTGACGGCATTCGGAGGTTATGTGCGTGTGTGTATGTATGAGAGAGAGAGAGAGAGAGAGAGAGTGTGTGTGTGTGAGAGAGTGTTCGTGCGTGAGTGTGTGTGTGTGTGAGAGAGAGAGAGAGAAAGAAAATGGGTGTAAGAGAGTGAGTGTGAGAGAGAGAGTGTGTGAGAGAGAGTGTGTGCGCGAGTGTGTGTGTGAGAGAGAGAGAGAGAATGTGTGTAAGAGAGTGTGTGTGAGAGAGAGTATGTGTGTGTGTGAGAGAGAGTGTGTGCGCAAGTGTATGTGTGTGAGAGAGAGAATGTGTGTAAGAGAGTGCGTGTGAGAGAGAGAGAGAGTGTGTGAGAGAGAGTGTGTGAGAGAGAGAGAGAGAGAAAATGTGTGTAAGAGAGTGAGTGTGAGAGAGAGAGAGTGTGTGAGAGAGAGTGTGTGCGCGAGTGTATGTTAGAGAGAGAGCGAGAGAGAATGTGTGTGAGAGAGTGTGTGTGAGAGAGAGAGAGAGCGCGAGAGAAAATGTGTGTAAGAGAGAGAGTGTGAGAGAGAGAGAGTGTGAGAGAGAGAGTGTGTGTGAGAGAGAGTGTGTGCGCGAGTGTGTGTGAGAGAGAGAGAATGTGTGTAAGAGAGTGTGTGTGAGAGAGAGAGTATGTGTGCAAGTGTATGTGTGTGAGAGAGAGAGAGAATGTTTGTGAGAGAGTGTGTGTGTGTGAGAGTGTGTGCACGAGTGTATGTTAGAGAGAGAGAGAGAGAATGTGTGTGAGAGAGTGAGTGTGAGAGAGAGAGAGAGCGCAGATGCATGTGGGCAGAGGGAGGGACGGGAATAGTCGCCATGCTGATCCTATTACCCGGCCTCTCAGCCCATGCTCCAGTACCTCACTCCCAACAGGCCACCCATTGACTCCATTCAGACCCAGCCTGACCCCCTGAGTCCAGCAACACTGCAGTCAGGCGGTCGGGACAGTGCAGAGAGGGCCCACCGACAGGGACAGGCCCCAGGCTGCTACAATCGGTCACACGCAACTCCGAAGAGGATATACAAGTGCAGAACATTTGAGAAAAAAACACCACGGCTGACACTCGACCCTGTTCCTCAACAGGATCACATCCACACAGCAGGGTGGTAACTGCTGTGCCCAGTATTGCCAAGAAATTGCAGAGAGATGTCAACACAGCCCAGACCGTCACACAAAGCAGCCTTCCCCCCCCCCCCCCCCGGTTATCTCCATCTACACTTCCCACCGCCTCAGGAAAGGAACTAACATCATTAAAGAGCCTTCCCAGCCCGGGAATACTCTCTCCCACCATCAGGCAGAAGATACAAAGGTTTGAAAACTATCAGATTGAAGGACAGCTTCTTCCCAGCTGTGATCAGACTAATGCGTGGCCCTCTTTAATGTTAGTTCCCTGTTTCTCTGTACCTTCTCAGCAACACTGTATTCTACCAGCTTGCTCTACAGTGTATGGTACCAGCTGCCTGCATCGCACTCAAAACAACATTTTTCACTGTCTCGCAGCACGTGTGACAACAATAAATCAAATACTTTACTCTGTATCTAACCCCGTGCTGTCCCTGTCCTGGGATGGGGGGGACAGTGTAGAGGGAGCTTTACTCTGTCTCTAACCCCATGCTGTCCCTGTCCTGGGATGCGGGAACAGTGTAGAGGGAGCTTTACTCTGTATCTAACCCGTGCTGTCCCTGTCCTGGGAGGGGGGGGACAGTGTAGAGTGAGCTTTACTCTGTATCTAACCCCATGCTGTCCCTGTCCCTGAGAGTGTTTGATGGGAGGACAGTGTAGAGGGAGCTTTACTCTGTATCTAACCCTGTGCTGTCCCTGTCCCTGGGATGCGGGGACAGTGTAGAGAGAGCTTTACTCTGTATCTAACCCAGTGCTGTCCCTGTCCTGGGAGTGTTTGATGGGGGGACAGTGTAGAGGGAGCTTTACTCTGTATCTAACCCTGTGCTGTCCCTGTCCAGGGATGGGGGGGACAGTGTAGAGGGAGCTTTACACTGTATCTAACCCCGTGCAGTCCCTGTCCTGGGAAGGGGAGGACAGGGTAGAGGGAGCTTTACTCTGTATCTAACTGTGCTGTCCTGTCCTGGGAAGGGGAGGACAGGGTAGAGGAAGCTTTACTCTGTATCTAACCCCGTGTTGTCCCTGTCCTGGGAAGGGGGGGGACAGTGTAGAGGAAGCTTTACTCTGTATCTAACCCCGTGCTGTCCCTGTCCTGGGAAGTGGGGGACAGTGTAGAGGGAGCTTTACTCTGTATCTAACCCCGTGCTGTTGGGAAGGGGGGGGACAGTGTAGAGGGAGCTTTACTCTGTATCTAACCCTGTGCTGTCCCTGTCCCTGGGAGTGTTTGATGGGGGGACAGTGTAGAGGGAGTTTTTACTTTCCAGGAGGGAGAGAGCTTGACTCTGGCTCAGGGATGGAGGAAGGGAGTGCCTCTGTGTATCAGCCTCTGTGTCGCAACGAGTCCAAAGGTAGTCAATCAGATCAGAGTGGGAGTTGAGAGATAGCATTGAGTGTGAGGGGGGGCAGGCCTAGGGCTATCACACTGATCTTGTCACCATAGTCACTGCTTAACCCAGCTCCAATCTCCACCTATTGTTCCCTATCAGGGCGGGTGACCTTGCTATCGCTATCAGGCCAAGCTGAACAAACTCTCAGGGGGGGTAGAGATCAGAGGACGTCATCTGGACTGACCTCAGCCCCAACATCAATGGTCGGGAGGGAGCAGATTGGGGAGCGAAGATGGGACTCTCTCTCTCTCTCTCTCACCTGCAGAGGGCTGCGAGGCCGGGACAATTCAGGATGTTCAACGCTGAGATTTTAATCCAGCAAATAGGGGGGTGGGGGTAGAATCGAGGGAGATGGGGGGGGAAAAGGCAGGAGAGTGGAGTTGACCAAGCCCCAACCTCATTGACTGGCAGAGCAGACCCGATGGGCGGAATGGCCTACTACAGTCTTCAGCCTTTGATGGGTGGTCCCACCTTCCAGGTCGCACCGAGCCCAGCTTGGGGAGGGGCTGGGGGATATTAGAACGTACTTCCTCACACCAACAGGAGTGGAAATAGAGTTCGCCTGCTCCCCTGCCCCCTTCCTGAGAAGACGCGGTGCCAACTTTTGGGAGGGGGTGAGATGACCGAGTGTGGAGCTGAATGATACAAATTGTTAATACAGTCCACAAGAGGCCGGAGGAGGCTGTAAGGCCTGTTCTTGTGTGACAGGCCGGTGAAGGCTATTAGGCCTGTTCCTGTGTGACAGGCCGGAGGAGGCTGTAAGGCCTGTTCCTGTGTGACAGGCCGGTGAAGGCTGTAAGGCCTGTTCCTGTGTGACAGGCCGGAGGAGGCTGTTAGGCCTGTTCCTGTGTGACAGGCCGGAGGAGGCTGTAAGGCCTGTTCCTGTGTGACAGGCCGGAGGAGGATGTTAGGCCTGTTCCTGTGTGACAGGCCGGTGGAGGCCGTAAGGCCTGTTCCTGTGTGACAGGCCGGTGGAGGCTGTAGGGCCTGTACCTGTGTGACAGTCCGGAGGAGGCTGTAAGGCCTGTTCCTGTGTGACAGGCCGGAGGAGGCAGTAAGGCCTGTTCCTGTGTGACAGGCCGGAGGAGGGTGTTAGGCCTGTTCCTGTGTGACAGGCCGGTGGAGGCCGTAAGGCCTGTTCCTGTGTGACAGGCTAGAGGAGGCCGTAGGGCCTGTACCTGTGTGACAGGCCGGAGGAGGCTGTTAGGCCTGTTCCTGTGTGACAGGCCGGAGGAGGCAGTTAGGCCTGTTCCTGTGTGACAGGCCGGAGGAGGCTGTTAGGCCTGTTCCTGTGTGACAGGCCGGAGGAGGCTGTGAGGCCTGTTCCCTAATGCCAGGCCGGAGGAGGCTGGGGAAAGAGAGATGTCTGTGAACACTCACTGACCGAATGGGGATGGGACCTGAAGAGAGGGTGCCCAGACATGTGGGTAAGCGAGCCACTGTGCAAAAACACCGGTGACCAATCAGTCTGCAGCACGGATATAAAAATAAACCCAGAGACACGATACACACGGCTGACGGATTACTGAGGAAATAGAATGAGAACAGGAAACAGCTACACAATCCATCAGCTACATTCTCTGGCCTTCATCCAGAATCCACTGGACTGGCAACAGCCAACAGCAGAGAAAAATCAAACTCCCAGTCACAAATACAAATAAAACAGCCGGAAAATGAGAAAAATCCCACCCGTGTCCCAGGAAATGCTAACTGACCCTGCTCACTTCCCCATGGATGGAAATCAGCCAGGGTTCCTGCTCCTGATCCCTGCCCAGTGATCCCTGGGTTCGAGAGAGAGAGGGGGGGGAATCAGCCAGGGTTCCTGCTCCTGATCCCTGTCCAGTGATCCCTGGGTTAGAGAGAGAGGGGGGAAATCAGCCAGGGTTCCTGCTCCTGATCCCTGCCCAGTGATCCCTGGGTTAGAGAGAGATGGGAAATCAGCCAGGATTCCTGCTCCTGATCCCTGTCCAGTGATCCCTGGGTTAGAGAGAGATGGGAAATCAGCCAGGATTCCTGCTCCTGATCCCTGTCCAGTGATCCCTGGGTTAGAGAGAGCGAGAGAGAGGGGGGAAATCAGCCAGGATTCCTGCTCCTGATCCCTGTCCAGTGATCCCTGGGTTAGAGAGAGCGAGAGAGAGGGGGGAAATCAGCCAGGGTTCCTGCTCCTGATCCCTGTCCAGTGATCCCTGGGTTAGAGAGAGAGGGGGGGAAATCAGCCAGGGTTCCTGCTCCTGATCACTGTCCAGTGATCCCTGGGTTAGAGAGAGAGAGAGAGAGGGGGGAAATCAGCCAGGGTTCCTGCTCCTGATCCCTGTCCAGTGATCCCTGGGTTAGAGAGAGCGAGAGAGAGGGGGGAAATCAGCCAAGGTTCCTGCTCCTGATCCCTGCCCAGTGATCCCTGGGTTAGAGAGAGAGGGGGGAAATCAGTCAGGGTTTAGATTAGATTTACAGTGTGGAAACAGGCCCTTCGGCCCAACAAGTCCACACCGACCCACCGAAGCGAAACCCACCCATACCCCTACATTTACCCCTTACCTAACACTATGGGCAATTTAGCATGGCCAATTCACCTAACCCGCACATCTTTGGACTGTGGGAGGAAACCGGAGCACCCGGAGGAAACCCACGCAGACACGGGGAGAACGTGCAAACTCCACACAGTCAGTCGCCTGAGTCGGGAATTGAACCCGGGTCTCCGGCGCTGTGAGGCAGCAGTGCTAACCACTGTGCCACTGTGCCACCGTGCCGCCCTGCCCAGTGATCCCGGGGTTAGAGAGAGGAGGGAAATCAGCCAGGGTTCCTGCTCCTGATCCCTGTCCAGTGATCCCTGGGTTAGAGAGAGAGGGGGGGAATCAGCCAGGGTTCCTGCTCCTGATCCCAGTCCAGTGATCCCTGGGTTAGAGAGAGAGGGGGGGAATCAGCCAGGGTTCCTGCTCCTGATCACTGCCCAGTGATCCCTGGGTTAGAGAGAGAGGGGGGGAATCAGCCAGGGTTCCTGCTCCTGATCCCTGCCCAGTGATCCCTGGGTTAGAGAGAGAGGGGGGAAATCAGCCAGGGTTCCTGCTCCTGATCCCTGCCCAGTGATCCCTGGGTTAGAGAGAGAGGGGGGGGAAATCAGCCAGGGTTCCTGCTCCTGATCACTGCCCAGTGATCCCTGGGTTAGAGAGAGAGGGGGGAAATCAGTCAGGGTTCCTGCTCCTGATCCCTGTCCAGTGATCCCTGGGTTAGAGAGAGAGGGGGGGAATCAGCCAGGGTTCCTGCTCCTGATCACTGCCCAGTGATCCCTGGGGTAGAGAGAGAGGGGGGGAATCAGCCAGGGTTCCTGCTCCTGATCCCTGCCCAGTGATCCCTGGGTTAGAGAGAGAGGGGGGAAATCAGCCAGGGTTCCTGCTCCTGATCCCTGCCCAGTGATCCCTGGGTTAGAGAGAGGGGGGGGGGGGAAATCAGCCAGGGTTCCTGCTCCTGATCCCTGCCCAGTGATCCCTGGGTTAGAGAGAGAGAGGGGAAATCAGCCAGGGTTCCTGCTCCTGATCCCTGCCCAGTGATCCCGGGGATAGAGAGAGAGGGGGGATATCAGCCAGGGTTTCTGCTCCTGATCCCTGTCCAGTGATCCCTGGGTTAGAGAGAGAGGGGGGGAAATCAGCCAGGGTTCCTGCTCCTGATCACTGCCCAGTGATCCCTGGGTTAGAGAGAGAGGGGGGATATCAGCCAGGGTTCCTGCTCCTGATCACTGCCCAGTGATCCCTGGGTTAGAGAGAGAGGGGGGGAAATCAGCCAGGGTTCCTGCTCCTGATCCCTGCCCAGTGATCCCTGGGTTAGAGAGAGAGGGGGGGAAATCAGCCAGGGTTCCTGCTCCCTGGCAGTGATGGAGATGAGGAGTGTTACAGAGTTTCTGAAGTTTGAAGACAGACCCCAATAACAGAGGGTTGGGAGTGAGAGTGACAGTGACTGAGAGTCGGGATTGAGTCAGCATCCCAGTACAGCGCCCGTCAAGGACAGGAGGACATTGGTGGAGCTTGGGGGAGGGCGAGGAGGAAGGCTGGAACTGATGGAGTAGACGCCGAGAAAGGGAGTTGGATGGCTGTGCACTCACTGTTTCCTCAACACCTCCCTCCCCCTCCAATTCACGATCCAACAAAAAACCAGTGCTCAGCTCACTGAACACCAACTGGGGCGTCCTGCAGTACCTGGGTGACAGGCTGGAGGAGGAGGGGCTGAATGGCCTCCTGTCCCTGTGTAACAGGCTGGAGGAGGAGGGGCTGAGTGGCCTCCTGTCCCTGTGTAACAGGCTGGAGGAGGAGGGGCTGAATGGCCTCCTGTCCCTGTGTCCCAGGCTGGAGGAGGAGGGGCTGAATGGCCTCCTGTCCCTGTGTCCCAGGCTGGAGGAGGAGGGGCTGAATGGCCCCTTGTGTAACCCGGGATGTTATGTTGAGTCTGATGCCTCTGGGGCCCATTCAGAGTCACACAGAGACTGACACTGAGCTGTAGGCTCATGGGGGAGACAGGCAACAGGAACATCACCCACTGTCCGCTCCCGGGGGCACTGACTGACCCAGCTTTGACACCTACAACCATAGAACCCCCTGCTGTCCCTGTCCTGGGAGTGTTTGATGGGGGACAGTGTAGAGGGAGCTTTACTCTGTATCTAACCCCCTGCTGTCCCTGTCCCTGGGAGTGTTTGATGGGGAGACAGTGTAGAGGGAGCTTTACTCTGTATCAAACCCCGTGCTGTCCCTGTCCTGGGATGGGGGGACAGTGTAGAGGGAGCTTTACTCTGTATCTAACCCCATGCTGTCCCTGTCCTGGGAGTGTTTGATGGGGGGGACACTGTAGAGGAAGGTTTACTCTGTATCTAACCCCATGCTGTCCCTGTCCCTGGGTGTGTTTGATGGGGAGACGGTGTAGAGGGAGCTTTACTCTGTATCTAACCCCGTGCTGTCCCTGTCCTGGGAGTGTTTGATGGGGGGACAGTGTAGAGAGAGCTTTACTCTGTATCTAACCCCGTGCTGTCCCTGTCCTGGGATGGGGGGGACAGTGTAGAGGGAGCTTTACTCTGTATCTAACCCCGTGCTGTCCCTGTCCCTGGGAGTGTTTGATGGGGGGACAGTGTAGAGGGATCTTTACTCTGTATCGAACCCCGTGCTGTCCCTGTCCTGGGAGTGTTTGATGGGGGACAGTGTAGAGGGAGCTTTACTCTGTATCTAACCCCGTGCTGTCCCTGTCCCTGGGATGGGGGGACAGTGTAGAGGGAGCTTTACTCTGTATCTAACCCCGTGCTGTCCCTGTCCTGGGACAAAGTGGATGTGTTTATGAAGCCTGACGCTGGGTAAACAGACAGGACAATCTGAACCCGAGGGTGTGGTGATCACTCGAGGGACTGAGGTTATGTCGACGTGAGGGATTCGAAACAGTGTCGGGGGGGGAGGGAGTGATCTCAGGGGAGAGTGGGTGCCAATTAAACAGCAGGGTACAGATGGCAGAGACCTTTGGACCAGGCCTCAGCTCTCACTGGGATCTCACTGTGTAATGAGGCACAGACAAATGGAGAGGGAGTGGGGAGGGGAGGGAGAGGGGTGGGGGGGGAAGACTGGTGGGTGTTGAAAAAGAGAGGGAGGGAGGAAAGGAGCCAGAGGGGGAAGGAGAGCGAAAGACAGAGTGAGAAGGGCAAAGAGGAGGGCAGAGAGAGAGAGAGAGCATGACAGAGTGGGAGAGAGAAAGAGAGAGGGAGGGACCGGGAGAAGGACAGAGAGAAGGAGAGGGAGGGAGGGGAAGGAGGGAGAGAGGGGGAGAGAGAGAGGATGGATCGGGGGGGGCGAAAGAGAGAGGGGGGAAGAAAGAGAGAGGGGAGAGAGAGAGAGGGAGGGAGAGGGGGGAGAGAGAGAGAAAGGGGACAGAGAGAGAGAGATGGGGGGGGGAGAGAGAGAGAGAGAGAGAGAGGAGAGAGAGGGGGTGGGAGAGAGAGAGGGGCGAGAGAGAGAGGGGGGCGAGAGAGAGAGAGAGAGGGGGGAGAGAGAGGGTGGAGAGAGAGAGAGAGAGAGAGAGAGAGAGAGAGAGAGGACAGAGAGAGGGGAAGAGAGACAGAGAGAAGGGGGAAGAGAGAGGGGGAGGCAGACAAGAATGGGGAGACACACTCAGGTGACCGACCTTGTGGCAGTTTGTGAGAGCGTCACTGGGGGGGGGGAAGGGTGAGGGGGCTGTGGGAGTGGAGGAACTGGCTTTGGGCTGTGAGGGGAAAGGTGGGGGCAGACCTGGGGCGGTTGGGGGCAACTTTTTCCCACAGAGGGTGGTACGTGTATGGAATGAGCTGCCAGAGGAAGTGGTGGAGGCTGGTACAATTACAGCATTTAAGAGGCATTTGGATGGGTATATGAATAGGAAGGGTTTGGAGGGATATGGGCCAGGTGCTGGCAGGAGGGATATGGGCCAGGTGCTGGCAGGTGGGACTAGATTGGGTTGGGATATCTGGTCGGCATGGACGGGGATGGGCCGAAAGGTCTGTTTCCGTGCTGTACATCTCTGTGACAACTTGTTATGATCAGACTGGGCTGACCAGGCCTCAGATGGTATTCTCTCTCTCTCTCTCTCTCTCTCTCTCTCTCTCTCTCTCTCTCTCTATCTCTCTCTCTCTATCTCTCGGTCTCTCTCTCTCTCTTGCTGTTTCTCTCCCCTCTTTCTTTCTCTCAGCTCCTTTCTCCTCACACCCTCCCAGTTCGGATTGTCTCAGAACTCTAGGCCGAAAGACCTGGCAGCTCCTGAACTCACAAAGGCTCCAAACTCTCACTAAAATGGCAGCTGGGAGGGGTTATAGAGATAGGGAGGGGCGTAGGGGCTGGAGGGGGTTACAGAGATAGGGAGGGGGCGTAGGGGCTGGAGGGGGTTACAGAGATAGGGAGGGGGCGTAGGGGCTGGAGGGGGTTACAGAGATAGGGAGGGGGTGTAGGGGCTGGAGGGGGTTACAGAGATAGGGAGGGGGCGTAGGGGCTGGAGGGGGTTACAGAGATAGGGAGGGGGTGTAGGGGCTGGAGGGGGTTGCGGAGATAGGGGAACGTGGAGTGACAAGGGGGTGGGAGTGAGGTAACAGAGCCACACAGATGTGTAATGGCGAAAGGCAGGTTGAGGGAATGGAAGGATGAGGGGAGGGGTGCAAATGTTGCTTGAATGTGAGGCCTGAGACAGGCCGAGAGAGGAGAGAATTCTCCCCCATCACCACACCCCCATCCACACGTCCAATCGCGAGGGAGCGAGATAGAGTGAGAGGGAGAGGGGCAGTGAGAAAGAGAGAGGGGAGGGAGGGAAAGGGATATTCACCCACTGGTCAGGGACAAACACCAACATGGGGGGGGTGGGGGCGGAGTGGTTACTTTGCAAACTGCGCCCACCCCTTCCAGAGTTCCAGCAGTGTCTCCTTCCCCCCCCACCGCCCCATCACATCCCACAGCTCCTCGTCCCCAGCCATACTGACGGAGGGGGAGTGTGTGGCCTGGCGCTGGGAGGCGCGGTGAGAGAGTGCCAACTGAAAGACCAGGGTGGGCACATTGGCAGCAGCATGTGGAAGTGAGGAGGGGAATTCACAGCATTCACGAGGGCAGACACACACCCACACACCCACAGACACAGATACACACCCTCACACACAGATACACCCCCCCACACCCTCACACACACACCATCTTATACACACCCCCACACAGATACACACACACACACACAAACCCACACAGATACACACCCACACACACCCACACAGATACACACACACACCCACACAGATACACACACACCCACACCCACACACAGATACACAAACACACCCCCACACAGATACACCCACACAAACCCACACAGATATACACACACCCCCACCCACACAGATACACACACACCCCCCACACAGATACACCCCCACACCCCCACACAGATACACACACCCCCACACAGACACACGCACACCATCTTATGCACACCCCCACACAGACATACCCACACCAACCCACACAGATACACACACACCCACACACACACACACCATCTTATACACCACCCCACACAGATACACACACCCACCCACACACACACACACACACCATCCTATACACCCCCCCCCACAGATACACACACCCACACACCATCCTATACACACCCCCACACAGACACACACCCACACCCACACACACACCATCCTATACACACCCCCACACAGATACACACACCCACACACACCATCCTATACACACCCCCACACAGATACACACACACACACACCATCTTATACACACCCCCACACAGATACACACACACACACACACACACACACACACACACACACACCATCTTATACACACCCCCACACAGATACACACACACACACACACAATCTTATACACACCCCCATACAGATACACACACACTATTTTATACACACTCATACGCACATAGGCACATGCACACCATTTATACACACACACCCACACACCCACACACACACAGACGTACAGCCACGGGCTTGCACATCAGCATTTAGACGTCCCCTGCCCTTGCAAACACAACTTCAGGAAGTTTCTCTCTCTCTCTCTCTCTCTCTCTCAATGCCTTTGCATCACGATTCTGACACAACCTGGCTTCCTGGAGACTTGGAAAACGATAGGGACCTGCTCTTGCTGCCCCACCACTCACCGCCCCCCCCCCCCCACTCCAAACAATCCCACTGCTCATCAGGGTCAACACCGATCACAGCAAGCCCTCCCCACGGCACAGCATCACCCCCAGCAGGAGTGGCTCCTCCGGAAAGATGAGGCCGGAGTGCCGGCTTCAGGAGGGGTGGGGGCGCGGTATGGGTGTGTTTCCCTGTCAGTGATGGGAGAGGGGGGACACCTGTACGTCAGAGAGTGGGGACATCCTTATGTGAAAGTGTACGTGTGTGTGCGTGTGTGTGAGAGAGTGTGTGTGTGTGTGTGTGTCACTCTCTCCCTCTCTCGCAGTCAGCGTGTCGCTCTCTCGCAGTCAGCGTGTCGCTCTCTCGCAGTCAGCGTGTCGCTCTCTCTCTCTCGCAGTTAGCGTGTCACTCTCTCCATGTCTCGCAGTCAGCGTGTCGCTCTCTCCCTCTCTCGCATTCAGCGTGTCGCACTCTCGCAGTCAGCGTGTCGCACTCAGCGCATCGCTGTCTCCCTCTCTCGCAGTCTGCGTCTCGCTCTCTCCCTCTCTCGCAGTCAGCGTGTCGCTCTCTCCCTCTCTCGCCTTCAGCATGTCGCTCTCTCCCTCTCTCACCGTCAACGTGTCTCGCTTTCTCCCTCTCTCACCGTCAACGTGTCGCACTCTCGCCCTCTCTCACAGTCAGCGTGTCGCTCTCTCCCTCTCTTGCAGTCAGCCTGTTGCTCTCTCGCAGTCAGCGTGTCGATCTCTCCCTCTCTCGCAGTCAGCGTGTCGCTCTCTCCCTCTCTCGCAGTCAGCGGGTCGCAGTCTCCCTCTCGCAGTCAGCGTGTCGCTCTCTCTCTCTCGCTCTCGCAGTCAGCGTGTCGCTCCCTCGCAGTCAGCGTGTCGCTCTCTCGCTCTCTCGCAGTCAGCGTGTCGCTCTCTCCCTCTCTCGCAGTCAGCGTGTCGCACTTGCCCTCTCTCGCAGTCAGCGTGTCGCTCCCTCGCTCTCTCGCAGTCAGCGTGTTGCTCCCTCCCTCTCTCAGTCAGCGTGTCGCTCTCGCCCTCTCTCGCAGTCAGCGTGTCGCACTCTCCCTCTCTCGCAGTCAGCGTGTCGCTCCCTCCCTCTCTCGCAGTCAGCGTGTCGCTCTCTCCCTCTCTCGCAGTCAGCGTGTCGCTCTCTCCCTCTCTCGCAGTCAGCGTGTCGCTCCCTCGCTCTCTCGCAGTCAGCGTGTCGCTCTCTCCCTCTCTCGCAGTCAGCGTGTCGCTCTCTCGCAGTCAGCGTGTCGCTCTCTCCTGCTCTCGCAGTCAGCGTGTCGCTCTCTCCCTCTCTCGCAGTCAGCGTGTCGCTCTCTCCCTCTCTCGCAGTCAGCGTGTCGCTCTCTCCCTCTCTCGCAGTCAGCGTTTCGCTCTCTCCCTCTCTCGCAGACAGCGTGTCGCTCTCTCCCTCTCTCACAGTCAGCGTGTCGCTCTCTCCCTCTCTCACAGTTAGCATGTCGCGCTCTCCCTCTCTCACAGTCAGCGTGTCGCTCTCTCCCTCTCTCGCTGTCAGCGTGTCGCTCTCTCCCTCGCGCTCGCAGTCAACGTGTCGCTCTCTCCCTCTCTCACAGTCAGCGTGTCGCTCTCTCCCTCTCTCGCAGTCAGCGTGTCGCTCACTCCCTCTCTCGCAGTCAGCGTGTCGCTCTCTCGCAGTCAGCGTGTCGCAATCTCCCTCTCTCGCAGTCAGCATGTCGCCATCTCACTGTCACGCAGTCAGCGTGTCGCTCTCTCCCTCTCTCGCAGTCAGCGTGTCACACTCGCCCTCTCTCGCAGTCAGCGTGTCACACTCGCCCTCTCTCGCAGTCAGCGTGTCGCTCTCTCCTTCTCCCGCAGTCAGCATGTCGCTCTCTCCCTCTCTCGCAGTCAGCCTGTTGCTCTCTCGCAGTCAGCGTGTCGCTCTCTCCCTCTCTCGCAGTCAGCCTGTTGCTCTCTCGCAGTCAGCGTGTCGCTCTCAACCTCTCTCGCAGTCAACGTGTAGCTCCCTCCCTCTCTCGCAGTCTGCGTCTCGCTCTCTCCCTCTCTCGCAGTCAGCGTGTTACTCGCTCCCTCTCGCAGTCAGCCTGTCGCTCTCTCCCTCTCTCGCAGTCAGCGTGTTGCTCTCTCGCAATCAGCGTGTCGCACTCTCCCACCCTCACAGTCAGCGTGTCGCTCTCTCGCAGTCAGCGTGTCGCTCTCTCCCTCTCTCGCAGTCAGCGTGTCGCTCTCTCCCTCTCTCGCAGTCAGCGTGTTACTCGCTCACTCTCGCAGTCAGCCTGTCGCTCTCTCCCTCTCTCGCAGTCAGCGTGTTGCACTCTCGCAGTCAGCGCGTCGTTCACTCCCTCTCTCGCAGTCAGCGTGTCGCTATCTCCCTCTCTCGCAGTCAGCGTGTCGCTCTCTCCTCTCGCAGTCAGCGTGTCGCACTCTCCCTCTCTCGCAGTCAGCGCATCGCTGTCTCCCTCTCTCGCAGTCTGCGTCTCGCTCTCACCCTCTCTCGCAGTCAGCTTGTCGCACTC
Organism: Hemiscyllium ocellatum; assembly: GCF_020745735.1. Classification (NCBI taxonomy): domain Eukaryota; kingdom Metazoa; phylum Chordata; class Chondrichthyes; order Orectolobiformes; family Hemiscylliidae; genus Hemiscyllium; species Hemiscyllium ocellatum. The sequence continues at coordinate 482,449 of NW_026867524.1, forward strand.
TCCCTCTCTCGCAGTCAGCGCATCGCTGTCTCCCTCTCTCGCAGTCTGCATCTCGCTCTCTCCCTCTCTCGCAGTCAGCTTGTCGCTCTCTCCCTCTCTCGCCGTCAGCGTCTCGCTCTCTCCCTCTCTCGCCGTCAGCGTCTCGCTCTCTCCCTCTCTCAGTCAGCGTGTCGCTCTCTCCCTCTCTCACAGTCAGCGTGTCGCTCTCTCCCTCTCTCACAGTCAGCGTGTCGCTCTCTCGCAGTCAGCGTGTCGCTCTCTCCCTCTCTCGCCGTCAGCCTGTTGCTCTCTCGCAGTCAGCATGTCGCTCTCTCCCTCTCTCGCAGTCAGCGTGTCGCTCTCTCCCTCTCTCGCCTTCAGCATGTCGCTCTCTCCCTCTCTCGCAGTCAGCCTGTTGCTCTCTCGCAGTCAGCGTGTCGCACTCTCCCTCTCTCGCAGTCAGCGTGTCGCTCTCTCCCTCTCTCGCAGTCAGCCTGTTGCTCTCTCTCTCTCGCTCTCGCAGTCAGCGTGTCGCTCTCTCCCTCTCTCGCAGTCAGCGTGTCGCTCTCTCCCTCTCTCGCCGTCAGCATGTCGCTCTCTCCCTCTCTCACAGTCAGCTAGTCGCTCTCTCCCTCTCTCGCAGTCAGCGTGTCGCACTCTCCCACCCTCGCAGTCAGCCTGTCGCTCTCTCCCTCTCTCACAGTCAGCTAGTCGCTCTCTCCCTCTCTCGCAGTCAGCGTGTCGCACTCTCCCACCCTCGCAGTCAGCCTGTCGCTCTCTCGCAGTCAGCGTGTCGCACTCTCCCACCCTCGCAGTCAGCCTGTCGCTCTCTCGCAGTCAGCGTGTCGCTCTCTCCCTCTCTCACAGTCAGCGTGTCGCACTGTCCCTCTCTCGCAGTCAGCGTGTCGCACTCGCCCTGTCTCGCAGTCAGCGTGTCGCTCTCTCCCTCTCTCGCAGTCAGCGTGTCGCTCTCTCCCTCTCTCGCCGTCAGCGTGTCGCTCTCTCCCTCTCTCGCCGTCAGCGTGTCGCTCTCTCCCTCTCTCGCCGTCAGCGTGTCGCTCTCTCCCTCTCTCGCAGTCAGCCTGTCGCTCTCTCGCAGTCAGCATGTCGCTCTCTCCCTCTCTCGCAGTCAGCGTGTCGCTCTCTCCCTCTCTCGCAGTCAGCCTGTCGCTCTCTCGCAGTCAGCATGTCGCTCTCTCCCTCTCTCGCAGTCAGCGTGTCGCTCTCTCCCTCTCTCGCCTTCAGCATGTCGCTCTCTCCCTCTCTCGCAGTCAGCGTGTCGCACTCTCCTCTCTCGCAGTCAGCGTGTCGCACTCTCCCTCTCTCGCAGTCAGCGTGTCGCTCTCTCCCTCTCTCGCAGTCAGCCTGTTGCTCTCTCGCAGTCAGTGTGTCGCTCTCTCCCTCTCTCGCAGTCAGCGTGTCGCTCTCTCCCTCTCTCGCCGTCAGCATGTCGCTCTCTCCCTCTCTCACAGTCAGCTAGTCGCTCTCTCCCTCTCTCGCAGTCAGCGTGTCGCACTCTCCCACTCTCGCAGTCAGCGTGTCGCTCTCTCCTCTCTCGCAGTCAGCGTGTCGCTCTCTCCCTCTCTCGCAGTCAGCGTGTCGCACTCTCCCACCCTCGCAGTCAGCGTGTCGCTCTCTCCTCTCGCAGTCAGCGTGTCGCACTCTCCCACCCTCGCAGTCAGCCTGTCGCTCTCTCGCAGTCAGCGTGTCGCTCTCTCCCTCTCTCACAGTCAGCGTGTCGCACTGTCCCTCTCTCGCAGTCAGCGTGTCGCACTCGCCCTGTCTCGCAGTCAGCGTGTCGCTCTCTCCCTCTCTCGCAGTCAGCGTGTCGCTCTCTCCCTCTCTCGCCGTCAGCGTGTCGCTCTCTCCCTCTCTCGCCGTCAGCGTGTCGCTCTCTCCTCTCTCGCAGTCAGCGTGTCGCTCTGTCCCTCTCTCACAGTCAATGAGTAGCTCTCTCCCTCTCTCACAGTCAGCGTGTCGCTCTCGCCCTCTCTCGCAGGCAGCATGTCGCTCTCTCCCTCTCTCGCCGTCAGCGTGTCGCTCTCTCCCTCTCTCGCCGTCAGCGTGTCGCTCTCTCCCTCTCTCGCAGTCAGCGTGTCGCTCTGTCCCTCTCTCACAGTCAATGAGTAGCTCTCTCCCTCTCTCACAGTCAACGTGTCGCTCTCTCCCTCTCTCGCCGTCAGCGTGTCGCTCTCTCCCTCTCTCGCCGTCAGCGTGTCGCTCTCTCCCTCTCTCGCCGTCAGCGTGTCGCTCTGTCCCTCTCTCACAGTCAATGAGTAGCTCTCTCCCTCTCTCACAGTCAGCGTGTCGCTCTCGCCCTCTCTCGCAGGCAGCATGTCGCTCTCTCCTTCTCCCGCAGTCTGCGTGTCGCACTCTCCCTCTCTCGCAGTCAGCGTGTCGCTCTCTCCCTCTCTCGCAGTCAGCGTGTCGCTCTCGCCCTCTCTCGCAGTCAGCGTGTCGCTCTCTCGCAGTCAGCGTGTCGCACTCTCCCTCTCTCGCAGTCAGCGTGTCGCTCTCTCCCTCTCTCGCAGTCAGCGTGTCGCTCTCGCCCTCTCTTGCAGTCAGCGTGTCGCTCCCTCCCTCTCTCGCAGTCTGCGTCTCGCTCTCTCCCTCTCTCGCAGTCAGCGTGTTACTCGCTCACTCTCGCAGTCTGCGTCTCGCTCTCTCCCTCTCTCGCAGTCAGCGTGTTACTCGCTCAATCTCGCAGTCAGCGTGTCGCACTCTCCCTCTCTCTCAGTCACCGTGTCGCGCTCTCCCTCTCTCGCAGTCAACGTGTCGCTCTCTCCCTCTCTGGCAGTCAGCGTGTAGCACTCTCTCTCCCTCGCGGTCAGCATGTCCCTTTCTCCCTCTCTCACAGTCAACGAGTAGCGCTCTCTCTCTCTCGCAGTCAGCGTGTCACACTCTCCCTCTCTCACAGTCAACATGTCGCTCTGTCCCTCTCTCGCAGTCAGCGTGTCGCTCACTCCCTCTCTCTCACAGTCAATGTGTAGCTCTCTCCCTCTCTCGCAGTCAGCGTGTCGCTCTGTCCCTCTCTCGCAGTCAGCGTGTCACACTCGCCCTCTCTCGCAGTCAGCGTGTCACACTCGCCCTCTCTCGCAGTCAGCGTGTCACACTCGCCCTCTCTCGCAGTCAGCGTGTCGCTCCCTCCCTCTCTCGCAGTCAGCATGTCGCTCTCTCCCTCTCTCGCAGTCAGCCTGTTGCTCTCTCGCAGTCAGCGTGTCGCTCTCTCCCTCTCTCGCAGTCAGCCTGTTGCTCTCTCGCAGTCAGCGTGTCGCTCTCTACCTCTCTCGCAGTCAGCGTGTCGCACTGTCCCTCTCTCGCAGTCAGCGTGTCGCACTCTCCCTCTCTCGCAGTCAGCGTGTCGCTGTCTCACAGTCAGCGTGTCGCATTCTCCCTCTCTCGCAATCACCGTGTCGCTCTGTCCCTCTCTCGCAGTCAGCGTGTCGCTCTCTCCCTCTCTCGCAGTCAGCGTGTCGCACTCTCCATCTCTCGCAGTGAGCGTCTCGCTGTCTCCCTCTCGCAGTCAGCGTGTCGCTCTCTCCCTCTCTCGCAGACAGCGTGTCGCTCTCTCCCTCCCTCGCAGTCAGCGTGTCGATCTCTCCCTCTCTCGCAGTCAGCGTGTCGCTCTCTCCCTCTCTCGCAGTCAGCATGTCGCTCTCTCCCTCTCTCGCAGTCAGCGTGTAGCTCTCTCCCACTCTCGCAGTCAGCGTGTCGCTCTCTCACAGTCAGCGTGTCGCATTCTCCCTCTCTCGCAGTCACCGTGTCGCTCTGTCCCTCTCTCGCAGTCAGCGTGTATCTCTCTCCCTCTCTCGCAGTCAGCGTGATGCTCTCTCCCTCTCTCGCAGGCAGCGTGTCGTACTCTCCCTCTCTCGCAGTCAGCGTGTCGCTCTCTCCTCTCTCGCAGTCAGCGTGTCGCTCTCTCCCTCTCTCGCAGTCAGCGTGTCCCTCTCTCGCAGTCAGCGTGTCGCTCTCTCCTCTCTCGCAGTCAGCGTGTCACACTCTCCCTCTCTCGCAGTCAGCGTGTCGCTGTCTCCCTCTCTCGCAGTCAGCGTGTCGCTCTCTCCCTCTCTCGCAGTCAGCGTGTGTCTCTCTCCCTCTCTCGCAGTCAGCGTGTCGCTCTCTCTCTCTCTCGCAGTCAGCGTGTCGCTCTCTCCCTCTCTCGCAGTCAGCGTTTCACTCTCTCCCTCTCTCGCAGTCAGCCTGTCGCTCTCTCCCTCTCTCGCAGTCAGCAAGTCGCTGTCTCCCTCTCTCGCCGTCAGCGTGTCGCTCTCTCCCTCTCTCGCAGTCAGCGTGTCGCTCTCTCCCTCTCTCGCAGTCAGCGTGTCGCTCTCTCCCTCTCTCGCAGTCAGCGTGTCGCTCTCCCCCTCTCTCACAGTCAGTGTGTCGCTCTCTCCCTCTCTCGCAGTCAGCGTGTCGCTCTCTCCCTCTCTCGCAGTCAGCGTGTCGCTCTCTCCCTCTCTCGCAGTCAGCGTTTCGCACTCTCCCTCTCTCGCAGTCAACGTGTCGCACTGTCCCTCTCTCGCAGTCAGCGTGTCGCTCTCTCCCTCTCTCCCAGTCAACGTGTCGCTCTCTCCCTCTCTCGCAGTCAGCGTGTCGCACTCTCCATCTCTCGCAGTCAGCTTGTCGCTCACTCCCTCTCTCGCAGTCTGCGTCTCGCTGTCTCCCTCTCGCAGTCAGCGTGTCGCTATCTCCCTCTCTCGCAGTCAGCTTGTCGCTCTCTCCCTCTCTCGCAGTCTGCGTCTCGCTGTCTCCCTCTCGCAGTCAGCGTGTCGCTATCTCCCTCTCTCGCAGTCAGCTTGTCGCTCACTCCCTCTCTCGCAGTCTGCGTCTCGCTGTCTCCCTCTCGCAGTCAGCGTGTCGTTATCTCCCTCTCTCGCAGTCAGCGCGTCGCTCTCTCCCGCTCTCGCAGACAGCGTGTCACTATCTCCCTCTCTCGCAGTCTGCATCTCGATCTCTTCCTCTCTCGCAGTCAGCGTGTCGCTCTCTCCCTCTCTCGCAGTCAGCATGTCGCTCTCTCCCTCTCTCACAGTCAATGTGTAGCTCTCTCCCACCCTCGCAGTCAGCGTGTCGCTCTCTCACAGTCAGCGTGTCGCATTCTCCCTCTCTCGCAATCACCGTGTCGCTCTGTCCCTCTCTCGCAGTCAACGTGTATCTCTCTCCCTCTCTCGCAGTCAGCGTGACGCTCTCTCCCTCTCTCGCAGGCAGTGTGTCGCACTCTCCCTCTCTCGCAGTCAGCGTGTCGCTCTCTCCCTCTCTCGCAGTCAGCGTGTCGCTCTCTCCCTCTCTCGCAGTCAGCGTGTCCCTCTCTCCCTCTCTCGCAGTCAGCGTGTCCCTCTCTCGCAGTCAGCTTGTCACATTCTCCCTCTCTCGCAGTCAGCGTTTCGCTCTCTCCCTCTCTCGCAGTCGGCCTGTCGCTCTCTCCCTCTCTCGCAGTCAGCAAGTCGCTGTCTCCCTCTCTCGCCGTCAGCGTGTCGCTCTCTCCCTCTCTCGCAGTCAGCGTGTCGCTCTCTCCCTCTCTCACAGTCAGCGTGTCGCTCTCCCCCTCTCTCGCAGTCGACGTGTCGCTCTCTCCCTCTCTCGCAGTCAGCGTGTCGCTCTCTCCCTCTCTCGCAGTCAGCGTGTCGCTCTCTCCCTCTCTCGCCGTCAGCGTTTCGCACTGTCCCTCTCTCGCAGTCAACGTGTCGCACTGTCCCTCTCTCGCAGTCAGCGTGTCGCTCTCTCCCTCTCTCCCAGTCAGCGTGTCGCTCTCTCCCTCTCTCGCAGTCAGCGTGTCGCACTCTCCATCTCTCGCAGTCAGCGTGTCGCTCACTCCCTCTCTCGCAGTCTGCGTCTCGCTGTCTCCCTCTCTCGCAGTCAGCGTGTCGCTATCTCCCTCTCTCGCAGTCAGCGCGTCGCTCTCTCCCTCTCTCGCAGTCAGCGTGTCGATCTCTCCCTCTCTCGCAGTCAGCGTGTCGCTCTCTCCCTCTCTCGCAGTCAGCATGTCGCTCTCTCCCTCTCTCGCAGTCAGCGTGTAGCTCTCTCCCTCTCTCGCAGTCAGCGTGTCGCTCTGTCCCTCTCTCACAGTCAGCGTGTCGCTCTCTCCTCTCTCGCAGTCAGCGTGTCGCACTGTCCCTCTCTCGCAGTCAGCGTGTCGCACTCGCCCTCTCTCGCAGTCAGCGTGTCGCTATCTCCCTCTCTCGCAGTCAGCGTGTCGCTCTCACCCTCTCTCGCAGTCAGCGTGTCGCTCTCTCGCAGTCAGTGTGTCGCTCTGTCCCTCTCTCGCAGGCAGCGTGTCGCTCTCTCCCTCTCTCGCAGTCAGCGTGTAGCTCTCTCCCTCTCTCGCAGTCAGCGTGTCACACTCTCCCTCTCTCGCAGTCAGCGTGTCGCACCCTCCCTCTCTCGCAGTCAGCGTGTCCCTCTCTCGCAGTCAACGTGTCGCTCTCTCCCTCTCTCGCAGTCAGAGTGTCGCTCTCTCCCTCTCTCGCAGTCAGCGTGTCGCTCTCTCCCTCTCTCGCAGTCAACGTGTATCTCTCTCCCTCTCTCGCAGTCAGCTTGTCGCTCTCTCCCTCTCTCGCAGTCAACGTGTCGCACTGTCCCTCTCTCGCAGTCAGTGTGTCGCTCTCTCCCTCTCTCGCAGTCAGCGTGTCACTCTCTCCCTCTCTCACAGGCAGTGTGTCGCTCTCTCCCTCTCTCACAGTCAGCGTGTCGCTTTTTCCCTCTCTCGCAGTCAGCGTGTCGGTCTCTCACATCTCTCGCAGTCAGCGTGTCGCGCTCTCCCTCTCTCACAGTCAGCGTGTCGCTCTCTCCCTCTCTCGCAGTCAGCGTGTCGCTCTCTCACATCTCTCGCAGTCAGCGTGTCGCTCTCTCCCTCTCTCGCAGTCAGCGTGTCGCTCTCTCCCTCTCTCGCAGTCAGCGTGTCGCTCTCTCCCTCTCTCGCAGTCAGCGTGTCGCTCTCTCCCTCTCTCGCTGTCAGCGTGTCGCTCTCTCCCTCTCTCGCAGTCAGCGTGTCGCACTCTCCCTCTCTCGCAGTCAGTGTGTCGCTCTCTCCCTCTCTCGCAGTCAGCGTGTCACTCTCTCCCTCTCTCGCAGTCAGTGTGTCGCTCTCTCCCTCTCTCACAGTCAGCGTGTCGCTTTCTCCCTCTCTCGCAGTCAGCGTGTCGCTCTCTCCATCTCTCGCAGTCAGCGTGTCGTTCTCTCCATCTCTCACAGTCAGCGTGTCGCTCTCTCCCTCTCTCGCAGTCAGCGTGTCGCTCTCTCCCTCTCTCGCAGTCAGCGTGTCGCACTCTCCATCTCTCGCAGTCAGCTTGTCGCTCACTCCCTCTCTCGCAGTCTGCGTGTCGCTCTCTCCCTCTCGCAGTCAGCGTGTCGCTATCTCCCTCTCTCGCAGTCAGCTTGTCGCTCTCTCCCTCTCTCGCAGTCTGCGTGTCGCTCTCTCCCTCTCGCAGTCAGCGTGTCGCTATCTCCCTCTCTCGCAGTCAGCGTGTCGCTCACTCCCTCTCTCGCAGTCAGCGTCTCGCTGTCTCCCTCTCGCAGTCAGCGTGTCGTTCTCTCCCTCTCTCGCAGTCAGCGCGTCGCTCTCTCCCGCTCTCGCAGTCAGCGTGTCACTCTCTCCCTCTCTCGCAGTCTGCATCTCGATCTCTTCCTCTCTCGCAGTCAGCGTGTCGCTCTCTCCCTCTCTCGCAGTCAGCATGTCGCTCTCTCCCTCTCTCGCAGTCAGCGTGTAGCTCTCTCCCTCCCTCGCAGTCAGCGTGTCGCTCTCTCACAGTCAGCGTGTCGCTCTCTCCCTCTCTCACAATGTCTAGCTCTCTCCCTCTCTCGCAGTCAGCGTGTCGCTCTCTCCTCTCTCGCAGTCAGCGTGTCGATCTCTCCCTCTCTCACAGTCAACGTGTCGCACTCTCCCTCTCTCGCAGTCAGCGTGTCGCTCTCCCCTCTCTCGCAGTCAGCGTGTCGCTATCTCCCTCTCTCGCAGTCAGCGTGTCGCTCTCACCCTCTCTCGCAGTCAGCGTGTCGCTCTCTCGCAGTCAGTGTGTCGCTCTCTCCCTCTCTCGCAGGCAGCGTGTCGCTCTCTCCCTCTCTCGCAGTCAGTGTGTAGCTCTCTCCCTCTCTCGCAGTCAGCGTGTCACACTCTCCCTCTCTCGCAGTCAGCGTGTCGCACACGCCCTCTCTCGCAGTCAGCGTGTCCCTCTCTCGCAGTCAACGTGTCGCACTCTCCCTCTCTCGCAGTCAGAGTGTCGCTCTCTCCCTCTCTCGCAGTCAGCGTGTCGCTCTCTCCCTCTCTCGCAGTCAGCGTGTATCTCTCTCCCTCTCTCGCAGTCAGCTTGTCGCTCTCTCCCTCTCTCGCAGTCAGCGTGTCGCACTCTCCCTCTCTCACAGGCAGCGTGTCGCTCTCTCCCTCTCTCGCAGTCAACGTGTATCTCTCTCCCTCTCTCGCAGTCAGCTTGTCGCTCTCTCCCTCTCTCGCAGTCAACGTGTCGCACTGTCCCTCTCTCGCAGTCAGTGTGTAGCTCTCTCCCTCTCTCGCAGTCAGCGTGTCACTCTCTCCCTCTCTCACAGTCAGAGTGTCGCTCTCTCCCTCTCTCACAGTCAGCGTGTCGCTTTTTCCCTCTCTCGCAGTCAGCGTGTCGGTCTCTCACAACTCTCGCAGTCAGCGTGTCGCGCTCTCCCTCTCTCACAGTCAGCGTGTCGCTCTCTCCCTCTCTCGCAGTCAGCGTGTCGCTCTCTCCCTCTCTCACAGTCAGCGTGTCCCTCTCTCCCTCTCTCGCAGTCAGCGTGTCCCTCTCTCGCAGTCAGCTTGTCACATTCTCCCTCTCTCGCAGTCAGCGTTTCGCTCTCTCCCTCTCTCGCAGTCGGCGTGTCGCTCTCTCCCTCTCTCGCAGTCAGCAAGTCGCTGTCTCCCTCTCGCCGTCAGCGTGTCGCTCTCTCCCTCTCTCGCAGTCAGCGTGTCGCTCTCTCCTCTCTCGCAGTCAGCGTGTCGCTCTCTCCCTCTCTCGCAGTCAGCGTGTCGCTCTCTCCTCTCTCGCAGTCAGCGTGTCGCTCTCTCCCTCTCTCGCAGTCAGAGTGTCGCTCTCTCCCTCTCTCGCAGTCAGCGTGTCACTCTCTCCCTCTCTCGCAGGCAGTGTGTCGCTCTCTCCCTCTCTCACAGTCAGCGTGTCGCTTTCTCCCTCTCTCGCAGTCAGCGTGTCGCTCTCTCCATCTCTCGCAGTCAGCGTGTCGTTCTCTCCCTCTCTCACAGTCAGCGTGTCGCTCTCTCCCTCTCTCGCAGTCAGCGTGTCGCTCTCTCCCTCTCTCGCAGTCAGCGTGTCGCTCTCTCCCTCTCTCGCAGTCAGCGTGTCGCTCTCTCCCTCTGTCGCCGTCAGCGTGTCGCTCTCTCCCTCTCTCGCAGTCAGCATGTCGCACTCTCCCTCTCTCGCAGTCAGCGAGTCGCTCTCTCCCTCTCTCGCTGTCAGCGTGTCGCTCTCTCCCTCCCTCGCAGTCAGCGTGTCGCTCTCTCCCTCTCTCGCAGTCAGCGTGTCGCTCTCTCCTCTCTCGCAGTCAGCGAGTCGCTCTCTCGCAGTCAGCGTGTCGCATTCTCCCTCTCTCGCAGTCAGCGTGTAGCTCTCTCCCTCTCTCGCAGTCAGAGTGTCGCTCTCTCCCTCTCTCACAGGCAGTGTGTCGCTCTCTCCCTCTCTCACAGTCAGCGTGTCGCTCTCTCCCTCTCTCGCAGTCAGCGTGTCGCTCTCTCCATCTCTCGCAGTCAGCGTGTCGCGCTCTCCCTCTCTCACAGTCAGCGTGTCGCTCTCTCCCTCTCTCGCAGTCAGCGTGTCGCTCTCTCCCTCTCTCGCTGTCAGCGTGTCGCTCTCTCCCTCTCTCGCAGTCAGCGTGTCGCACTCTCCCTCTCTCGCAGTCAGCGTGTAGCTCTCTCCCTCTCTCGCAGTCAGCGTGTCTCTCTCTCCCTCTCTCGCAGGCAGTGTGTCGCTCTCTCCCTCTCTCACAGTCAGCGTGTCGCTCTCTCCTCTCTCGCAGTCAGCGTGTCGCTCTCTCCCTCTCTCGCAGTCAGCGTGTCGCTCTCTCCCTCTCTCGCCGTCAGCGTGTCGCTCTCTCCCTCTCTCGCAGTCAGCGTGTCGCTCTCTCCTCTCTCGCAGTCAGCGTGTTACTCGCTCACTCTCGCAGTCTGCGTCTCGCTCTCTCCCTCTCTCGCAGTCAGCGTGTCGCTCTCTCCTCTCTCGCAGTCAGCGTGTCGCTCTCCCTCTCTCGCAGTCAGCGTGTCGCACTCTCCCTCTCTCTCAGTCAGCGTGTCGCTCTCTCCCTCTCTCGCAGTCAACGTGTCGCTCTCTCCCTCTCTCGCAGTCACCGTGTCGCTCTCTCCCTCTCTCGCAGTCAACGTGTCGCTCTCTCCCTCTCTAGCAGTCAGCGTGTCGCTCTCTCTCTCTCTCGCAGTCAGCGTGTCGCTCTCTCCCTCTCTCGCAGTCAGAGTCACTCTCGCCCTCTCTCGCAGTCAGCGTGTCGCTCTGTCCCTCTCTCGCAGTCAGCGTGTAGCTCTCTCCCTCTCTCGCAGTCAGCGTGTCGCTCTCTCCTCTCTCGCAGTCAGCGTGTCTCTCTCCCTCTCTCGCAGTCAGCGTGTCACACTCTCCCTCTCGCAGTCAGCGTGTCGCTCTCTCCCTCTCTCGCAGGCAGTGTGTCGCACTCTCCCTCTCTCTCAGTCAGCGTGTCGCTCTCTCCCTCTCTCACAGTCAGCGTGTCGCTCTCTCCTCTCTCGCAGTCAGCGTGTCACATTCTCCCTCTCTCACAGTCAGCGTGTCGCTCTGTCCCTCTCTCGCAGTCAGCGTGTCGCTCTGTCCCTCTCTCACAGTCAATGTGTAGCTCTCTCCCTCTCTCGCAGTCAGCGTGTCGCTCTGTCCCTCTCTCGCAGTCAGCGTGTCACACTCGCCCTCTCTCGCAGTCAGCGTGTCACACTCTCCCTCTCTCGCAGTCAGCGTGTCACACTCGCCCTCTCTCACAGTCAGCGTGTCGCTCTCCCTCTCTCGCAGTCAGCATGTCGCTCTCTCCCTCTCTCGCAGTCAGCCTGTCGCTCTCTCGCAGTCAGCGTGTCGCTCTCTCCCTCTCTCGCAGTCAGCCTGTCGCTCTCTCGCAGTCAGCGTGTCGCTCTCACCCTCTCTCGCAGTCAGCGTGTCGCACTGTCCCTCTCTCGCAGTCAGCATGTCGCACTCTCCCTCTCTCGCAGTCAGCGTGTCGCTCTCTCCCTGTCTCGCAGTCAGCGTGTCGCATTCTCCCTCTCTCGCAGTCACCGTGTCGCTCTCTCCCTCTCTCGCAGTCAGCGTGTCGCTCTCTCCCTCTCTCGCAGTCAGCGTGTCGCACTCTCCATCTCTCGCAGTCAGCGTGTCGCTCTCTCCTCTCTCGCAGTCAGCGTGTCGCTATCTCCCTCTCTCGCAGTCAGCGTGTCGCTCTCTCCTCTCTCGCAGTCAGCGTGTCACTCTCTCTCTCTCGCAGTCTGCGTCTCGCTCTCTCCCTCTCTCGCAGTCAGCGTGTCGCTCTCTCCCTCTCTCGCAGTCAGCATGTCGCTCTCTCCCTCTCTCGCAGTCAGCGTGTAGCTCTCTCCCACTCTCGCAGTCAGCGTGTCGCTCTCTCACAGTCAGCGTGTCGCATTCTCCCTCTCTCGCAATCAGCGTGTCGCTCTGTCCCTCTCTCGCAGTCAGCGTGTATCTCTCTCCCTCTCTCGCAGTCAGCGTGATGCTCTCTCCCTCTCTCGCAGGCAGCGTGTCGTACTCTCCCTCTCTCGCAGTCAGCGTGTCGCTCTCTCCCTCTCTCGCAGTCAGCGTGTCCCTCTCTCCCTCTCTCGCAGTCAGCGTGTCCCTCTCTCGCAGTCAGCTTGTCACATTCTCCCTTACTCGCAGTCAGCAAGTCGCTGTCTCCCTCTCTCGCCGTCAGCGTGTCGCTCTCTCCCTCTCTCGCAGTCAGCGTGTCGCTCTCTCCTCTCTCGCAGTCAGCGTGTCGCTCTCTCTCTCTCTCGCAGTCAGCGTGTCGCTCTCTCCCTCTCTCGCAGTCAGCGTTTCACTCTCTCCCTCTCTCGCAGTCGGCGTGTCGCGCTCTCCCTCTCTCGCAGTCAGCAAGTCGCTGTCTCCCTCTCTCGCAGTCAGCGTGTCGCTCTCTCCCTCTCTCGCAGTCAGCGTGTCGCTCTCTCCCTCTCTCGCAGTCAGCGTGTCGCTCTCTCCCTCTCTCACAGTCAGCGTGTCGCTCTCCCCCTCTCTCACAGTCGACGTGTCGCTCTCTCCCTCTCTCGCAGTCAGCGTGTCGCTCTCTCCCTCTCTCGCAGTCAACGTGTCGCACTGTCCCTCTCTCGCAGTCAGCGTGTCGCTCTCTCCCTCTCTCGCAGTCAACGTGTCGCTCTCTCCCTCTCTCGCAGTCAGCGTGTCGCACTCTCCATCTCTCGCAGTCAGCTTGTCGCTCTCTCCCTCTCTCGCAGTCTGCGTCTCGCTGTCTCCCTCTCGCAGTCAGCGTGTCGCTATCTCCCTCTCTCGCAGTCAGCTTGTCGCTCACTCCCTCTCTCGCAGTCAGCGTCTCGCTGTCTCCCTCTCTCGCAGTCAGCGTGTCGTTCTCTCCCTCTCTCGCAGTCAGCGTGTCGCTCTCTCCCGCTCTCGCAGTCAGCGTGTCACTCTCTCCCTCTCTCGCAGTCTGCAT
>NW_026867524.1:495560-504576 GCF_020745735.1 Hemiscyllium ocellatum
GCTGACTGCGAGAGAGGGAGAGTGCGACACGCTGACTGCGAGAGAGGGAGAGAGCGACACGCTGACTGCGAGAGAGTGACACGCTGACTGCGAGAGAGTGACACGCTGACTGCGAGAGAGCGACACGCTGACTGCGAGAGAGGAGAGAGCGACACGCTGACTGCGAGAGAGGGAGAGAGCGACACGCTGACTGCGAGAGAGGGAGAGAGCGACACGCTGACTGCGAGAGAGGGAGAGAGCGACACGCTGACTGCGAGAGAGGGAGAATGCGACACGCTGACTGCGAGAGAGGGAGAGAGCGACACGCTGACTGCGAGAGAGGGAGAGAGCGACACGCTGACTGCGAGAGAGGGAGAGAGCGACACGCTGACTGCGAGAGAGGGAGAGAGCGACCGCTGACTGCGAGAGAGAGAGAGCGACACGCTGACTGCGAGAGAGGAGAGAGCGACACGCTGACTGCGAGAGAGGGAGATGCGACACGCTGACTGCGAGAGATGGAGAGAGCGACACGCTGACTGCGAGAGGGGAGAGAGCGACACGCAGACTGCGAGAGAGAGAGAGAGAGCGACAGGCTGACTGCGAGAGAGGGAGGAGCGACACGCTGACTGCGAGAGAGAGAGAGAGAGAGCGACGCTGACTGCGAGAGAGGAGAGAGCGACACGCTGACTGCGAGAGAGGGAGAGAGCGACACGCTGACTGCGAGAGAGGGAGAGAGCGACACGCTGACTGCGAGAGAGGAGAGAGCGACACGCTGACTGCGAGAGAGGGACAGAGCGACACGCTGACTGTGAGAGAGGGAGAATGCGACACGCTGACTGCGAGAGAGAGAGAGAGTGCGACACGCTGACTGCGAGAGAGGAGAGAGCGACACGCTGACTGCGAGAGAGGGAGAGAGCGACACGCTGACTGCGAGAGAGGGAGAGAGCGACACGCTGACTGCGAGAGAGGGAGAGAGCGACACGCTGACTGCGAGAGAGGGAGAGAGCGACACGCTGACTGCGAGAGAGGAGAGAGCGACACGCTGACTGCGAGAGAGGGAGAGAGCGACACGCTGACTGCGAGAGAGGGAGAGAGCGGCACGCTGACTGCGAGAGAGGGAGAGAGAGACACGCTGACTGCGAGAGAGGGCGACACGCTGACTGCGAGAGAGAGAGCGACACGCTGACTGCGAGAGAGCGACACGCTGGGTGCGAGAGAGGGAGAGAGAGACACGCTGACTGCGAGAGAGCGACACGCTGAGTGCGAGAGAGGGAGAGAGAGCGACACGCTGACTGCGAGAGAGGAGAGAGCGACACGCTGACTGCGAGTGAGGGAGAGAGCGACACGCTGACTGCGAGAGAGGGAGAGAGCGACACGCTGACTGCGAGAGAGGAGAGAGCGACACGCTGACTGCGAGAGAGGGTGAGAGCGACACGCTGACTGCGAGTGAGGGAGAGAGCGACACGCTGACTGCGAGAGAGGGGAGAGCGACACGCTGACTGCGAGTGAGGGAGAGAGCGACACGCTGACTGCGAGTGAGGGAGAGAGAGAGCGACACGCTGACTGCGAGAGAGGGAGAGAGCGACACGCTGACTGCGAGAGAGGGAGAGAGCGACACGCTGACTGCGAGAGAGGGAGAGAGCGACACGCTGACTGCGAGAGAGGAGAGAGCGACACGCTGACTGCGAGAGAGTGACGCTGACTGCGAGAGAGCGACACGCTGACTGCGAGAGAGGGAGAGAGCGACACGCTGACTGCGCGAGAGGGAGAGAGCGACACGCTGACTGCGAGAGCGAGGGAGAGAGCGACACGCTGACTGCGAGAGAGGGAGAGAGCGACACGCTGACTGCGAGAGAGGGAGAGCGACACGCTGACTGCGAGAGAGGGAGAGAGCGACACGCTGACTGCGAGTGAGAGGGAGAGAGCGACACGCTGACTGCGAGAGAGGGAGAGAGCGACACGCTGACTGCGCGAGAGGGAGAGAGCGACACGCTGACTGCGAGAGAGAGTGAGAGCGACACGCTGACTGCGAGAGAGGGAGAGAGCGACACGCTGACTGCGAGAGAGGGAGAGAGCGACACGCTGACTGCGAGAGAGGGAGAGAGCGACACGCTGACTGCGAGAGGGGAGAGAGCGACACGCTGACTGCGAGAGAGGGAGAGAGCGACACGCTGACTGCGAGAGAGGGAGAGAGCGACACGCTGACTGCGAGAGAGGAGAGAGCGACACGCTGACTGCGAGAGAGGGAGAGAGCGACACGCTGACTGCGAGAGAGGAGAGAGAGCGACACGCTGACTGCGAGAGAGGGAGAGAGCGACACGCTGACTGCGAGAGAGGGAGAGAGCGACACGCTGACTGCGAGAGAGGGAGAGAGCGACACGCTGACTGCGAGAGAGGAGAGAGCGACACGCTGACTGCGAGAGAGCGACACGCTGACTGCGAGAGAGGGAGAGAGCGACACGCTGACTGCGAGAGAGGAGAGTGCGACACGCTGACTGCGAGAGAGGGAGAGAGCGACACGCTGACTGCGAGAGAGGGAGAGAGCGACACGCTGACTGCGAGAGAGGGAGAGTGCGACACGCTGACTGCGAGAGATGGAGAGAGCGACACGCTGACTGCGAGAGAGGGAGAGAGCGACACGCTGACTGCGAGAGAGGGAGAGAGCGACACGCTGACTGCGAGAGAGGGAGAGAGCGACACGCTGACTGCGAGAGAGGAGAGAGCGACACGCTGACTGCGAGAGAGGGAGAGAGCGACACGCTGACTGCGAGAGAGGAGAGAGCGACACGCTGACTGCGAGAGAGGAGAGAGCGACACGCTGACTGCGAGAGAGGGAGAGAGCGACACGCTGACTGCGAGAGAGGGAGAGCGACACGCTGACTGCGAGAGAGGTAGAGAGCGACACGCTGACTGCGAGAGAGGAGAGAGCGACACGCTGACTGCGAGAGAGGGAGAGAGCGACACGCTGACTGCGAGAGAGGGAGAGAGCGACACGCTGACTGGGAGAGAGGGAGAGAGCGACACGCTGACTGCGAGAGAGTGAGAGTGCGACACGCTGACTGCGAGAGAGGGAGAGAGCGACACGCTGACTGCGAGAGAGGGAGAGAGCGACACGCTGACTGCGAGAGAGGGAGAGAGCGACACGCTGACTGCGAGAGAGGGAGAGAGCGACACGACGACTGGGAGAGAGGGAGAGGGCGACACGCTGACTGCGAGAGAGGGAGAGAGCGACACTCTGACTGCGAGAGAGGGAGAGAGCGACACGCTGACTGCGAGAGAGGGAGAGAGCGACACGCTGACTGCGAGAGAGGGAGAGAGCGACACGCTGACTGCGAGAGAGGGAGAGAGCGACACGCTGACTGCGAGAGAGGAGAGAGCGACACGCTGACTGCGAGAGAGGAGAGAGCGACACGCTGACTGCGAGAGAGGGAGAGAGCGACACGCTGACTGCGAGAGAGGAGAGAGCGACACGCTGACTGCAAGAGAGGGAGAGAGCGACACGCTGACTGCGAGAGAGGGAGAGTGCGACACGCTGACTGCGAGAGAGAGAGAGAGCGACACGCTGACTGCGAGAGAGGGAGAGAGCGACACGCTGACTGCGAGAGAGGGAGAGCGACACGCTGACAGCGAGAGAGGGAGAGCGACACGCTGACTGCGAGAGAGGGAGAGAGCGACACGCTGACTGCGAGAGAGGGAGAGAGCGACACGCTGACTGCGAGAGAGGGAGAGCGCGACACGCTGACTGCGAGAGAGGGAGAGAGCGACACGCTGACTGCGAGAGAGGAGAGAGCGACACGCTGACTGCGAGAGAGGAGAGAGCGACACGCTGACTGCGAGAGAGGGAGAGAGCGACACGCTGACTGCGCGAGAGGGAGAGAGCGACACGCTGACTGCGAGAGAGGGAGAGAGCGACGCACTGACTGCGAGAGAGAGTGAGAGAGCGACACGCTGACTGCGAGAGATGGAGAGAACGACACGCTGACTGCGAGAGAGGAGAGAGCGACACGCTGACTGCGAGAGAGAGAGAGAGCGACACGCTGACTGCGAGAGAGGGAGAGAGCGACACGCTGACTGCGAGAGAGGGAGAGAGCGACACGCTGACTGCGAGAGAGGGAGAGAGCGACACGCTGACTGCGAGAGAGGGAGAGAGCGACACGCTGACTGCGAGAGAGGGAGAGAGCGACACGCTGACTGCGAGAGAGGGAGAGAGCGACACGCTGACTGCGAGAGAGGGAGAGAGCGACACGCTGACTGCGAGAGAGGGAGAGAGCGACACGCTGACTGCGAGAGAGGGAGAGCGACACGCTGACTGCGAGAGAGGGAGAGAGCGACACGCTGACTGCGAGAGAGGGAGAGAGCGACACGCTGACTGCGAGAGAGCGACACGCTGACTGCGAGAGAGGGAGAGAGCGACACGCTGACTGCGAGAGAGGGAGAGAGCGACACGCTGACTGCGAGAGAGGGAGAGAGCGACACGCTGACTGCGAGAGAGGGAGAGAGCGACCCGCTGACTGCGAGAGAGGGAGAGACCGACACGCTGACTGCGAGAGAGGGAGAGGCGACACGCTGACTGCGAGAGAGGGAGAGAGCGACACGCTGACTGCGAGAGAGGAGAGAGCGACACGCTGACTGCGAGAGAGGGTGAGAGCGACACGCTGACTGCGAGAGAGGGAGAGAGCGACACGCTGACTGCGAGAGAGGGAGAGAGCGCGACGCTGACTGCGAGAGAGGGAGAGAGCGACACGCTTACTGCGAGAGAGGGAGAGAGCGACTCGCTGACTGCGAGAGAGAGAGAGAGCGTCACGCTGACTGCGAGAGAGGGAGCGTGCGACACGCTGACTGCGAGAGAGGGAGAGAGCGACACGCTGACTGCGAGAGAGGGAGAGAGCGACACGCTGACTGCGAGAGAGGGAGAGAGCGACACGCTGACTGCGAGAGGGGAGAGAGCGACACGCTGACTGCGAGAGAGGGAGAGAGCGACACGCTGACTGCGAGAGAGGGAGAGAGCGACACGCTGACTGCGAGAGAGGAGAGAGCGACACGCTGACTGCGAGAGAGGGAGAGAGCGACACGCTGACTGCGAGAGAGGGAGAGAGCGACACGCTGACTGCGAGTGAGGGAGAGAGCGACACGCTGACTGCGAGAGAGGGAGAGAGCGACACGCTGACTGCGAGAGAGGTAGAGAGCGACACGCTGACTGCGAGAGGAGAGAGCGACACGCTGACTGCGAGAGAGGGAGAGAGCGACACGCTGACTGCGAGAGAGGGAGAGAGCGACACGCTGACTGCGAGAGAGGAGAGAGAGCGACACGCTGACTGCGAGAGAGGGAGAGAGCGACACGCTGACTGCGAGAGAGGGAGAGAGCGACACGCTGACTGCGAGAGAGGAGAGAGCGACACGCTGACTGCGAGAGAGGGAGAGAGCGACACGCTGACTGCGAGAGAGGGAGAGAGCGACACGCTGACTGCGAGAGAGGGAGAGAGCGACACGCTGACTGCGAGAGAGGGGAGAGAGCGACACGCTGACTGCGAGAGAGGGAGAGAGCGACACGCTGACTGCGAGTGAGGGAGAGAGCGACACGCTGACTGCGAGAGAGGAGAGAGCGACACGCTGACTGCGAGAGAGGGAGAGAGCGACACGCTGACTGCGAGAGGAGAGAGCGACACGCTGACTGCGAGAGAGGAGAGAGCGACACGCTGACTGCGAGAGAGGGAGAGAGCGACACGCTGACTGCGAGAGAGGGAGAGAGCGACACGCTGACTGCGCGAGAGGGAGAGAGCGACACGCTGACTGCGAGAGAGGGAGAGAGCGACACGCTGACTGCGAGAGAGGGAGAGAGCGACACGCTGACTGCGAGAGAGGGAGAGAGCGACACGCTGACTGCGAGAGAGGGAGAGAGCGACACGCTGACTGCGAGAGAGGGAGAGAGCGACCCGCTGACTGCGAGAGAGGGAGAGAGCGACACGCTGACTGCGAGAGAGGGAGAGAGCGACACGCTGACTGCGAGAGAGGAGAGAGCGACACGCTGACTGCGAGAGAGGAGAGAGCGACACGCTGACTGCGAGAGAGGGAGAGAGCGACACGCTGACTGCGAGAGAGGGAGAGAGCGACACGCTGACTGCGAGAGAGGGAGAGAGCGACACGCTGACTGCGAGAGAGGGAGAGAGCGACACGCTGACTGCGAGAGAGGGAGAGAGCGACACGCTGACTGCGAGAGAGGAGAGAGCGACACGCTGACTGCGAGAGAGGGAGAGAGCGACACGCTGACTGCGAGAGAGGGAGAGAGCGACACGCTGACTGCGAGAGAGGAGAGAGCGACACGCTGACTGCGAGAGAGGGAGAGAGCGACACGCTGACTGCGAGAGAGAGAGAGCGACACGCTGACTGCGAGAGAGGGAGAGAGCGACACGCTGACTGCGAGAGAGGGAGAGAGCGACACGCTGACTGCGAGAGAGGGAGAGCGACACGCTGACTGCGAGAGAGGGAGAGAGCGACACGCTGACTGCGAGAGAGGGAGAGTGCGACACGCTGACTGCGAGAGAGGGAGAGAGCGACACGCTGACTGCGAGAGAGGGAGAGAGCGACACGCTGACTGCGAGAGAGGGAGAGTGCGACACGCTGACTGCGAGAGAGAGGAGAGAGCGACACGCTGACTGCGAGAGAGGGAGAGAGCGACACGCTGACTGCGAGAGAGGGAGAGAGCGACACGCTGACTGCGAGAGAGGGAGAGAGCGACACGCTGACTGCGAGAGAGGGAGAGAGCGACACGCTGACTGCGAGAGAGGGAGAGTGCGACACGCTGACTGCGAGAGAGGGAGAGAGCGACACGCTGACTGCGAGAGAGGGAGAGAGCGACACGCTGACTGAGAGAGAGAGAGAGCGACACGCTGACTGCGAGAGAGGGAGAGAGCGACACGCTGACTGCGAGAGAGGGAGAGAGCGACACGCTGACTGCGAGAGAGGGAGAGAGCGACACGCTGACTGCGAGAGAGGGAGAGAGAGCGACACGCTGACTGCGAGAGGGAGACTGCGACACGCTGACTGCGAGAGAGGGAGAGAGCGACACGCTGACTGCGAGAGAGAGAGTGCGACACGCTGACTGCGAGAGAGGAGAGAGAGCGACACGCTGACTGCGAGAGAGGGAGAGAGCGACACGCTGACTGCGAGAGAGGGAGAGAGCGACACGCTGACTGCGAGAGAGGGAGAGAGCGACACGCTGACTGCGAGAGAGGGTGAGTGCGACACGCTGACTGCGAGAGAGGGAGAGAGCGACACGCTGACTGCGAGAGAGGGAGAGAGCGACACGCTGACTGCGAGAGAGGAGAGAGCGACACGCTGACTGCGAGAGAGGGAGAGAGCGACACGCTGACTGCGAGAGAGGAGAGAGCGACACGCTGACTGCGAGAGAGGGAGAGAGCGACACGCTGACTGCGAGAGAGAGAGAGAGCGACACGCTGACTGCGAGAGAGGGAGAGAGCGACACGCTGACTGCGAGAGAGGAAGAGAGCGACACGCTGACTGCGAGAGAGGGAGAGAGCGACACGCTGACTGCGAGAGAGGGAGAGAGCGACACGCTGACTGCGAGAGAGGGAGAGTGCGACACGCTGACTGCGAGAGAGGGAGAGAGCGACACGCTGACTGCGAGAGAGGGAGAGAGCGACACGCTGACTGCGAGAGAGGGAGAGAGCGACACGCTGACTGCGAGAGAGGGAGAGAGCGACACGCTGACTGCGAGAGAGGGAGAGAGCGACACGCTGACTGCGAGAGAGGGAGAGAGCGACACGCTGACTGCGAGAGAGAGAGAGAGAGTGCGAGCGACACGCTGACTGCGAGAGAGGGAGAGAGCGACACGCTGACTGCGAGAGAGGGGAGAGCGACACGCTGACTGCGAGAGAGAGAGGGAGAGAGCGACACGCTGACTGCGAGAGAGGGAGAGAGCGACACGCTGACTGCGCGAGAGAGGGAGAGAGCGACACGCTGACTGCGAGAGAGGGAGAGAGCGACACGCTGACTGCGAGAGGAGAGTGCGACACGCTGACTGCGAGAGAGGGAGAGAGCGACACGCTGACTGCGAGAGAGGGAGAGAGCGACACGCTGACTGCGAGAGAGGGAGAGAGCGACACGCTGACTGCGAGAGAGTGAGAGAGCGACACGCTGACTGCGAGAGAGGGAGAGAGCGACACGCTGACTGCGAGAGAGGGAGAGAGCGACACGCTGACTGCGAGAGAGGGAGAGAGCGACACGCTGACTGCGAGAGAGGGAGAGAGCGACACGCTGACTGCGAGAGAGGGAGAGAGCGACACGCTGACTGCGAGAGAGGGAGAGAGCGACACGCTGACTGCGAGAGAGGGGAGAGCGACACGCTGACTGCGAGAGAGGGAGAGAGCGACACGCTGACTGCGAGAGAGGGAGAGAGCGACACGCTGACTGCGAGAGAGGGAGAGAGCGACACGCTGACTGCGAGAGAGGGAGAGAGCGACACGCTGACTGCGAGAGAGGGAGAGAGCGACACGCTGACTGAGAGAGGGAGAGAGCGACACGCTGACTGCGAGAGAGGGAGAGAGCGACACGCTGACTGCGAGAGGGGAGAGAGCGACACGCTGACTGCGAGAGAGAGAGAGCGACACGCTGACTGCGAGAGAGAGGGAGAGAGCGACACGCTGACTGCGAGAGGGAGAGAGCGACACGCTGACTGCGAGAGAGGGAGAGAGCGACACGCTGACTGCGAGAGAGGGAGAGAGCGACACGCTGACTGCGAGAGAGGGAGAGAGCGACACGCTGACTGCGAGAGAGGGAGAGAGCGACACGCTGACTGCGAGAGAGGGAGAGCGACACGCTGACTGCGAGAGAGGGAGAGTGCGACACGCTGACTGCGAGAGAGGGAGAGAGCGACACGCTGACTGCGAGAGAGGGAGAGAGCGACACGCTGACTGCGAGAGAGAGAGTGCGACACGCTGACTGCGAGAGAGAGAGGAGAGAGCGACACGCTGACTGCGAGAGAGGGAGAGAGCGACACGCTGACTGCGAGAGAGGGAGT
>NW_026867524.1:505075-511990 GCF_020745735.1 Hemiscyllium ocellatum
GGAGAGAGCGACACGCTGAGTGTGAGAGAGGGAGAGAGCGACACGCTGTCTGCGAGAGAGGGAGAGAGCGACACGCTGACTGCGAGAGAGGGAGAGTGCGACACGCTGACTGCGAGAGAGAGAGAGCGACACGCTGACTGCGAGAGAGGCAGAGTGCGACACGCTGACAGCGAGAGAGGAGAGAGCGACACGCTGACTGCGAGAGAGGGAGAGCGACACGCTGTCTGCGAGAGAGGGAGAGAGCGACACGCTGACTGCGAGAGAGGGAGAGAGCGACACGCTGACTGCGAGAGAGTGACAGAGCGACACGCTGACTGCGAGAGAGAGTGTGAGAGAGCGACACGCTGACTGCGAGAGAGTTTGAGTGCGACACGCTGAGTGCGAGAGAGGGAGAGAGCAACACGCTGACAGCGAGAGAGGGAGAGAGCGACATGCTGACTGCGAGAGAGAGAGAGACCGACACGCTGACTGCGAGAGAGGGAGAGAGCGCCACGCTGACTGCGAGAGAGGGAGAGATCGACACGCTGATGCGAGAGAGGGAGAGAGCGACACGCTGACTGCGAGAGAGGGAGAGTGCGACACGCTGACTGCGAGAGAGAGAGAGCGACACGCTGACTGCGAGAGAGGGAGAGTGCGACACGCTGACTGCGAGAGAGGGAGAGTGCGACACGCTGACTGCGAGAGAGGAGAGTGCGACACGCTGACTGCGAGAGAGTGAGAGAGCGACACGCTGACTGCGAGAGAGGGAGAGTGCGACACGCTGACTGCGAGAGAGGGAGAGCGACACGCTGTCTGCGAGAGAGGGAGAGAGCGACACGCTGACTGCGAGAGAGGGAGAGTGCGACACGCTGACTGCGAGAGAGGGAGTGCGACACGCTGTCTGCGAGAGAGGGAGAGAGCGACACGCTGACTGCGAGAGAGGGAGAGTGCGACACGCTGACTGCGAGAGAGGGAGAGTGCGACACGCTGACTGCGAGAGAGTTTGAGAGCGACACGCTGAGTGCGAGAGAGGGAGAGATCGACACGCTGACTGCGAGAGAGGGAGAGTGCGACACGCTGACTGCGAGAGAGGGCGAGAGCGACACGCTGACTGCGAGTGAGTGAGAGAGGGACACGCTGACTGCGATAGAAGGAGAGAGCAACACGCTGACAGCGAGAGAGGGAGAGAGCAACACGCTGAGTGTGAGAGAGGGAGAGAGCGACACGCTGACTGCGAGAGAGGGAGAGTGCGACACGCTGACTGCGAGAGAGAGAGAGCGACACGCTGACTGCGAGAGAGGCAGAGTGCGACACGCTGACAGCGAGAGAGGGAGAGAGCGACATGCTGACTGCGAGAGAGGGAGTGCGACACGCTGTCTGCGAGAGAGGGAGAGAGCGACACGCTGACTGCGAGAGAGGGAGAGAGCGACACGCTGACTGCGAGAGAGTGACAGAGCGACACGCTGACTGCGAGAGAGAGTGTGAGAGAGCGACACGCTGACTGCGAGAGAGTTTGAGTGCGACACGCTGAGTGCGAGAGAGGGAGAGAGCAACACGCTGACAGCGAGAGAGGGAGACTGCGACATGCTGACTGCGAGAGAGAGAGAGACCGACACGCTGACTGCGAGAGAGGGAGAGAGCGCCACGCTGACTGCGAGAGAGGGAGAGATCGACACGCTGACTGAGAGAGAGAGAGAGAGCGACACGCTGACTGCGATAGAAGGAGAGAGCAACACGCTGACAGCGAGAGAGGGAGAGAGCGACACGCTGAGTGTGAGAGAGGGAGAGAGCGACACGCTGACTGCGAGAGAGAGAGAGCGACACGCTGACTGCGAGAGAGGGAGAGAGCGACACGCTGACTGCGAGAGAGAGAGTGCGACACGCTGACTGCGAGAGAGTGAGAGAGCGACACGCTGACTGCGAGAGAGGGAGAGTGCGACACGCTGACTGCGAGAGAGGGAGTGCGACACGCTGTCTGTGAGAGAGGGAGAGAGCGACACGCTGACTGCGAGAGAGGGAGAGTGCGACACGCTGAGTGCGAGAGAGGGAGAGAGCGACACGCTGACTGCGAGAGAGGGAGTGAGCGACACGCTGACTGCGAGAGAGAGAGTGCGACACGCTGTCTGCGAGAGAGACAGTGAGAGAGCGACACGCTGACTGCGAGAGAGGGAGAGAGCGACACGGTGACTGCGAGAGAGGGAGAGAGCGACACGCTGACTGCGAGAGAGTGACAGAGCGACACGCTGACTGCGAGAGAGAGTGTGAGAGAGCGACACGCTGACTGCGAGAGAGGGAGAGTGCGACACGCTGACTGCGAGAGAGGGAGAGAGCGACACGCTGACTGCGAGAGAGTGAGAGATCGACACGCTGACTGAGAGAGAGCGAGCGACACGCTGACTGCGAGAGAGGGAGAGTGCAACATGCTGTCTGTGCGAGAGAGAGAGAGTGCGACACAGTGTCTGCGATAGAAGAAGAGAGCGACACGCTGACAGCGAGAGAGAGAGAGAGCGACCCGCTGACTGCGATAGAAGGAGAGAGCAACAAGCTGACAGCGAGAGAGGGAGGGAGAGTGACACGTTGAGTGCGAGTGAGTGAGAGAGAGGGGCACGCTGACTGCAAGAGAGGGAGTGAGCGACACGCTGACTGCGATAGAGGGAGAGAGCGACACGCTGACTGCGAGAGAGGGAGACCGAGCGAAACGCTGACCGCGAGAGAGAGAGTGCGACACGCTGTCTGCGAGAGAGGGAGAGTGCGACACGCTGACTGCGAGAGAGAGAGAGCGACACGCTGACTGCGAGAGAGGCAGAGTGCGACACGCTGACAGCGAGAGAGGGAGAGAGCGACATGCTGACTGCGAGAGAGGGAGTGCGACACGCTGTCTGCGAGAGAGGGAGAGAGCGACACGCTGACTGCGAGAGAGGGAGAGTGCGACACGCTGTCTGCGAGAGAGAGAGAGAGACCGACACGCTGACTGCGAGAGAGGGAGAGAGCGCCACGCTGACTGCGAGAGAGGGAGAGATCGACACGCTGACTGAGAGAGAGAGAGAGCGACATGCTGACTGCGAGAGAGGGAGAGAGCGACACGCTGACGGCGGGAGAGGGCGAGAGCGAGACGCTGACTGCGAGTGAGTGAGAGAGGGACACGCTGACTGCGATAGAAGGAGAGAGCAACACGCTGACAGCGAGAGAGGGAGAGAGCGAGACGCTGACTGCGAGTGAGTGAGAGAGGGACACGCTGACTGCGATAGAAGGAGAGAGCAACACGCTGACTGCGGGAGAGGGCGAGAGCGAGACGCTGACTGCGAGTGAGTGAGAGAGGGACACGCTGACTGCGATAGAAGGAGAGAGCAACACGCTGACAGCGAGAGAGGGAGAGAGCAACACGCTGAGTGTGAGAGAGGGAGAGAGCGACACGCTGATGCGAGAGAGGGAGAGAGCGACACGCTGACTGCGAGAGAGGGAGAGTGCGACACGCTGACTGCGAGAGAGAGAGAGCGACACGCTGACTGCGAGAGAGGCAGAGTGCGACACGCTGACAGCGAGAGAGGGAGAGAGCGACATGCTGACTGCGAGAGAGGGAGTGCGACACGCTGTCTGCGAGAGAGGGAGAGAGCGACACGCTGACTGCGAGAGAGGGAGAGAGCGACACGCTGACTGCGAGAGAGTGACAGAGCGACACGCTGACTGCGAGAGAGAGTGTGAGAGACCGACACGCTGACTGCGAGAGAGTTTGAGAGCGCCACGCTGACTGCGAGAGAGGGAGAGATCGACACGCTGATGCGAGAGAGGGAGAGAGCGACACGCTGACTGCGAGAGAGGGAGAGTGCGACACGCTGACTGCGAGAGAGAGAGAGCGACACGCTGACTGCGAGAGAGGGAGAGTGCGACACGCTGACTGCGAGAGAGGGAGAGTGCGACACGCTGACTGCGAGAGAGAGAGAGTGCGACACGCTGACTGCGAGAGAGTGAGAGAGCGACACGCTGACTGCGAGAGAGGGAGAGTGCGACACGCTGACTGCGAGAGAGGGAGTGCGACACGCTGTCTGCGAGAGAGGGAGAGAGCGACACGCTGACTGCGAGAGAGGGAGAGTGCGACACGCTGACTGCGAGAGAGGGAGTGCGACACGCTGTCTGCGAGAGAGGGAGAGAGCGACACGCTGACTGCGAGAGAGGGAGAGTGCGACACGCTGACTGCGAGAGAGTTTGAGTGCGACATGCTGTCTGTGCGAGAGAGAGAGAGTGCGACATGCTGTCTGTGCGAGAGAGAGTGCGACACAGTGTCTGCGAGAGAAGAAGAGAGCGACACGCTGACAGCGAGAGAGAGAGAGAGAGCGACCCGCTGACTGCGATAGAAGGAGAGAGCAACAAGCTGACAGCGAGAGAGGGAGTGAGCGACACGCTGACTGCGAGAGAGGGAGGGAGAGTGACACGCTGACTGCGAGAGAGGGAGAGTGCGACACGTTGACTGCGAGAGAGGGAGACCGAGCGAAACGCTGACCGCGAGAGAGAGAGTGCGACACGCTGTCTGCGAGAGAGGGAGAGTGCGACACGCTGACTGCGAGAGAGAGAGAGCGACACGCTGACTGCGAGAGAGGCAGAGTGCGACACGCTGACAGCGAGAGAGGGAGAGAGCGACATGCTGACTGCGAGAGAGGGAGTGCGACACGCTGTCTGCGAGAGAGGGAGAGAGCGACACGCTGACTGCGAGAGAGGGAGAGTGCGACACGCTGACTGCGAGAGAGAGAGAGACCGACACGCTGACTGCGAGAGAGGGAGAGAGCGCCACGCTGACTGCGAGAGAGGGAGAGATCGACACGCTGACTGAGAGAGAGAGAGAGCGACACGCTGACTGCGAGAGAGGGAGAGAGCGACACGCTGACTGCGGGAGAGGGCGAGAGCGAGACGCTGACTGCGAGTGAGTGAGAGAGGGACACGCTGACTGCGATAGAAGGAGAGAGCAACACGCTGACAGCGAGAGAGGGAGAGAGCAACACGCTGAGTGTGAGAGAGGGAGAGAGCGACACGCTGATGCGAGAGAGGGAGAGAGCGACACGCTGACTGCGAGAGAGGGAGAGTGCGACACGCTGACTGCGAGAGAGAGAGAGCGACACGCTGACTGCGAGAGAGGCAGAGTGCGACACGCTGACAGCGAGAGAGGGAGAGAGCGACATGCTGACTGCGAGAGAGGGAGTGCGACACGCTGAGTGTGAGAGAGGGAGAGAGCGACACGCTGTCTGCGAGAGAGGGAGAGAGCGACACGCTGACTGCGAGAGAGGGAGAGAGCGACACGCTGACTGCGAGAGAGGGAGAGAGCGACACGCTGACTGCGAGAGAGGGAGAGAGCGACACGCTGACTGCGAGAGAGTTTGAGTGCGACACGCTGACTGCGAGAGAGAGTGTGAGAGAGCGACACGCTGACTGCGAGAGAGTTTGAGTGCGACACGCTGAGTGCGAGAGAGGGAGAGAGCAACACGCTGACAGCGAGAGAGGGAGAGAGCGACATGCTGACTGCGAGAGAGAGAGAGACCGACACGCTGACTGCGAGAGAGGGAGAGAGCGCCAAGCTGACTGCGAGAGAGGGAGAGATCGACACGCTGACTGAGAGAGAGAGAGAGCGACACGCTGACTGCGATAGAAGGAGAGTGCAACACGCTGACAGCGAGAGAGTGAGAGAGCAACACGCTGAGTGTGAGAGAGGGAGAGAGCGACACGCTGATGCGAGAGAGGGAGAGAGCGACACGCTGACTGCGAGAGAGGGAGAGTGCGACACGCTGACTGCGAGAGAGAGAGAGCGACACGCTGACTGCGAGAGAGGGAGAGTGCGAGAGAGGGAGAGTGCGACATGCTGACTGCGAGAGAGGGAGAGAGTGACACGCTGACTGCGAGAGAGAGAGTGCGACACGCTGACTGCGAGAGAGAGAGTGCGACACGCTGACTGCGAGAGAGTGAGAGAGCGACACGCTGACTGCGAGAGAGGGAGAGTGCGACACGCTGACTGCGAGAGAGGGAGTGCGACACGCTGTCTGCGAGAGAGGGAGAGAGCGACACGCTGACTGCGAGAGAGGGAGAGTGCGACACGCTGACTGCGAGAGAGTTTGAGTGCGACACGCTGAGTGCGAGAGAGGGAGTGAGCGACACGCTGAGTGCGAGAGAGAGAGTGCGACACGCTGTCTGCGAGAGAGACAGTGAGAGAGCGACACGCTGACTGCGAGAGAGGGAGAGAGCGACACGGTGACTGCGATAGAAGGAGAGAGTGACACGCTGACTGTGAGAGAGGGAGAGAGCGACACGCTGACTGCGAGAGAGGGAGAGTGCGACACGCTGACTGCGAGAGAGGGAGAGTGCGACACGCTGACTGCGAGAGAGAGAGTGCGACACGCTGACTGCGAGAGAGTGAGAGAGCGACACGCTGACTGCGAGAGAGGGAGAGCGACACGCTGACTGCGAGAGAGGGAGTGCGACACGCTGTCTGCGAGAGAGGGAGAGAGCGACACGCTGACTGCGAGAGAGGGAGAGAGCGACACGCTGACTGCGAGAGAGGGAGAGAGCGACACGGTGACTGCGATAGAAGGAGAGAGTGACACGCTGACTGCGAGAGAGAGTGTGAGAGAGCGACACGCTGACTGCGAGAGAGGGAGAGTGCGACACGCTGACTGCGAGAGAGGAGAGAGCGACACGCTGACTGCGAGAGAGGGAGAGAGCGACACGCTGACTGCGAGAGAGGGAGAGATCGACACGCTGACTGAGAGAGAGAGAGCGACACGCGACTGCGAGAGAGGGAGAGTGCGACATGCTGTCTGTGAGAGAGAGAGAGTGCGACACAGTGTCTGCGATAGAAGAAGAGAGCGACACGCTGACAGCGAGAGAGAGAGAGAGCGACCCGCTGACTGCGATAGAAGGAGAGAGCAACAAGCTGACTGCGAGAGAGAGAGAGAG